>NC_139604.1:22114184-22284540 GCF_964270895.1 Podarcis filfolensis | reverse complement strand
AGAAACCAGCTGAAAACTTAATTAAGAGAAGCATTTTGCTGAGCCAACACAAAACCAAAGCAAAAGCAAAGAGTGACAATCAATGGAAAGGAAGTCCATCCATCTCAGAATCTCTTTGCTTTACTACATAACATTCAAGAAATTGCATTTATTAATGAAAAATTAAAACCAGTATTTATATTAAAAAACAAAAAAACCGGCACGACATTAATTACACTGGAAACCCCATCTTAAGCCAACGTGCTTATTGAAAGCCTCACTTGGTTGCGCCGGATGTTTCCGGAGAGCACAGATTTGTTTAGAACCACAGCCGAGTCCTCCAAAGCAAAAGGAATTCAAGTCACCCACCACTGCTTTCTAGCTAATGATTGCGTTTACATGCAGGCACCTCGAAGCAGCAGCACTGGGAAGCCCTGAAGTATTTCAAAAGACATTTGGAACCAAGGCCTAACGTCTGAAAAGGAAAGTTTTTCAAAGGCGAGAGAGCAGCCCTTTTATGAAGCACATGGCTCTCTATCTTTGGTTTCTTTTGTACAACACACACACACACACACACACACACACACACACACACACACCCTTGGGTTCTTTCCAAAACACATACAAAAAAAGAAAAACACACAAAGATTCAAAACAATCAGAGGTCCAGCTGAGCAAGCCTAAGATCTTCTGCCCGTAGTATTTCCCACGAGACTTCCTCGTGAGTAAGCAAGCCTAAGGTCAAATAAACTCAGCAAGGCCAATCACAAAGTTTAGCAGCACACAGCGGCCTAAGAGCAGCTTTCCCTGAAATGCAAATAAATAAAATGTAAACAAGTCAGACGGTGCCATTTGTGCCTTGAGCGAGTTCTGCGTAAAAGCAGCAAACGTCCTTCATTCTACACGTGATAAAGCCAGCCTTTTCCCCAAGGGGAGTGCAACAACATCAGTGCAATGATTGTCTTTCTAAATAAAACAAAGCAATCCCCTCGTCTTAGAATGTGCACGATTTAACACCATTCAGAGCTTTCGGATTTATCTGGAGTTTTTGTTGTTGTTTAATTCTCTTGAGTCTTTTCAGCCTCCTGCTGTTCCTTACGCCTCTCTGTGTTTCCACAGCCGTCAGGGCGAGCCCTTGGCTGGAGAAGAGGGAGCAGAACGCATCGCTGGCTGTGTCGGGCTCGACTCGGAGGTGGGGCTGTGAAAAGGCACCGCAGCGCAAGGGACAACCATCCCTTCCCGCTCCCTTTTCTTCTGTTTCATCCTCCGATTCTGGAACCAGATCTTCACCTGAGTGTCATTGAGGCCCAGGGATTTGGCGATCTCCACGCGTCGGGCCCGGGTGAGGTACTTGTTGAAGTGAAACTCTTTCTCCAGCTCCGTGAGTTGCTTGGTGCTGAAATTGGTCCGGACAGCACTGGGAGGGCTGGGAGATCCATAGGTGGAGAGCTTGCCTGCTATGGGGTAAGAAGAGAGTTAGGGAACTGTTAGGGAATTAATGCCCAAATCATGGGACCTGGCGCTGGTTCTAACCACACAGCGTCTGAACGCACCCAGGTCTGTTGATTAGAGCGTAGTGCTGATAACGCCAAAGTTTGCAGGTTTGATCCCCGTGTGGGACAGCTGCATATTCCTGCATTGCAGGGGGTTGGACTAGATGATCCTCAGGGTCCCTTGCAACTCTACAATTCTATGAAACCCGGATTGGCTTATGCTGAAGAACCGCCACGTGTGCTTGTTTTAACTTCAAAGTCAATGTGGCTTGACAAAGTGGGGATGCGCACCGTGCGCCACGTCCGTTGAACATGAATTATGTCAAGCAATAAGAACCCCCACCCCAAACGCGTTTCCTGGCTTTCAACCAGCTGCTCTTCCAAAGATATGCGCTTAGGGTCACAGCCTTAGAAGCAGGTAGATGGAAGCGATCCAAGTTCAGGAAAGGCTCTTTTACATCGGGGAAAAAGAAAGCCCCAGGTCCATGCTTTACGAGGGTTTGAACAAGTTTCCTTTCATTTCCCGCCAGATCTTAAAACCCTTTTCCATTGAATGGAAGAAAAGTACCGTCAACATCAGCAGAACTTGTTTCCAGAATGGAAGATTGCACAGGTACTTGGGAGTAAACCCCACGAAGTTCAGTGGGGCTCACTTCCGAGTTAACCAGCGCAGAACCAGGAGGGAGGTGGGACATGTCGGTTTCAGGCTCAGAACCCAGGACCCAAGGATGCCAACTTGAATAAAATATTGGGGGCCCACGTTAGCCCTGCCCCGCATAATAGATCACAAAACGTGGCGCGCATACACCATTTTAATAGCAATGCCCATGAACTTTGGGGGGCGAAGGGACTCTTAAGAGTTGCCTCCTACGCTAGGACCCGAGTATTGGACAGCCCACAGCTCACTTGGCGCGCCCACCCAAGGCGCGGCACTTACTTTTCGGGGGCGCGTTCCTCTTGACTTTCATCCACTCGAAGGTGCTGAGCGCGATCCGGGAGCCGGCCTTGACGCAGAAGTCCGAGGAAGGGGGCGGCGGGGGCGGCGCATCCTTGGCGCAAGGCTGGAAGGTGTCGCTGAGCGCGCCGTAGTCCACTTGGAGGTAAGCGCCGCCGCCGCCGCCCGCAAAGATAGACGTGGTGGCGTAGTGTAGGGGAGCGCCGGCCTCGTCTGGGCCGCCGGGGGCCGCGTAAGGCGCCTCGGGCCGGAGCAAGCTGTACTCTGCCGCCGCGAAAGCGCTGCGCGCCAGGGCGCAAGGCGCCAGCTGTTGCTGCGGTTGCGCCGAGCGCGGGGAGAAATCCGGCAAGCTTCCTGCAGCCGGCGTGGGGTAGGCGCCTTCCCCGCCTGCGGACAGGGGACAGGGCGGCCGCAGAGCCACGCCACCGGGCTCGGAGCTCCCGAATTTGGTCGCCAAGCTCAAGCCATCTCCGCCCCGCGCGAGATACTCCAGGAAGGAGTTCATGGCGGGTCCCTGAGCAAGAGGAGAGCGCGCCGGACAAGGGGCAGCAGGGCGACTACGAGGCAGCCACGGCGCCCGCTGCGTTCTCTGGCCCACCTCCTCCCTCAACCATGGTAAAGCCGGCTGGGAGGGTAAATAAGTGCCCTAATATAGAGCCAGGGGAGCTGGCACGTGCTCGCCGGCTGGCCAATGGGAGCCGCGAGTTAGGCGCGCGACCTGGGATGCAGCCGACCTGTCCCGGGCATCACCAGCCACAACTTTGCCAACGGAGAAGATGATGCAGGAAGCAGCAGCAGCGATGAAGGCGGGGGCGCAGGGAGGTGCCTAGTCATGCCTAAGCCTCCGAGGACGGTTAGGGACCCAGAGAGAGAGAGAGAGACCCCGGTAAGTGTGGTAAGAGATCCGTTTCTCTCATTAGCGCTGGAATGAGGTTGCTTTTACGGAGAGGGGACTCTGACCAAAGTTTGACTTTGTACAAACGGGATCACCACCCGAGTCCATCGGGCGAGCCTTCTCAGCAACGGATAAGCCGCTGGGACAAGGGATAAGGCGCGCGCGGAGGGCAAGGAGGGCTGGGAAGCAGCTGGGAGGGAGGATAACTAACTAGTCCGCTTCCATTAAGCATCTCGCCCACCCCACCCCAAGAACGAATGGAAGAGTGCTGGTGTTCAGGCTCCAAGTCTGAGGTTATTCTAGGCTGGAAAATAAGTGAGAACTAGTCTGGTGTTAAGTTTAGGCGCGGGGAGAGAGAGGTCCCCTTGACCTGAAAGTAGATGTCAGTGAACTCTACAGAACTTGCTTTCAGAGTTAGGACGGGATTACCAGACAGAATCCTCTCTTTATCCGCTTGCCTTGGCCAAATCGCTGTGGTCTCAACATCTAACAGGAATGGTTATGAAATGAAATGTTAATTTTAAAAGTGGGACTTTAATCCTGTTTAATGCTCACTGATGAATTTAGGCGCACCTAATAGGGTCAGGGCTCTAAGAACTGCTATAGCAATCATTTATCTTCTCCACCTCATAGGAGCCAACTCTTAGAGGCTGAGGTCCCTTCGTGTCCGTCCCCCCAATAAAATAGCTGAGGGACCCGAGCCCCCAAAGTTGATGGGCATTGCCATTCATGTGCGAGCGCCCCATGATGAACGCCGTGATTATGCAGGGCGGGGCTTACCGGACCCACCCCCGCAATATTTTATTCAAGTTGGCACCGCTGCCCCAGCTACACACACACACACACATCCTTTGACACTGTTCTCTCTTAGGCAGTCCTCTATGCTAACTGATGAGCGAAAGGCTGAATAGTTTGTTCGGTTCCACCTCTGGCTTCGCTTCCCAAAGAGCGGATATCAAATAACCTCGGCTCGGGGTTCCTCCACCTCCAGGCTGACGAGCCTACAGTCTTCTTTGGGTTGACTTGGGAGTCAACCTGAACTTCTTGGAATTGCTTTCCTCGCGGAGCCTGAACAGGGCTGCGCTGAGCCAATTCTTCAGCAATCGCTCCCTCACTCCAGTTTGGGGCGGGGAGCTCCAAACCTTGGCGCGCTCCCGCACCGCTGCCGCCTTCCATCCTGCCCTGCCGGGTAAGCTCTCGTCCTGCCAGGCTGGACATTAAGACGGGACTCGAGGTTCTTCCGGAACATAATATAGCAGGTGCTTCCACTCTGCAGCAGCTGTAGTTCAAAGGGGAGTGGGGTGGGAGAAGTTCTCCAGTCAGTCTAAAGTCCTGGGTCCTCCCTGTCGTGATGTGAACGGAAGCACTGTGGTTTCCAGTGAAACTAAGTTATTGGAGTGAGGGTGGTTCGCTGCAACCTTTTCCTTCTGTCTTTGCTCAGAGAACTGAAGCACATCATATCTCTCTCTCCCCCCACCGCCCCCGCCCCCGCGTGCGCTTTCGAATGACTCTTTGAGCTAGGCTAAAAAGCATCCGGAAGCCAAAACAGACCAGGATGGTGTCAACAATGCGCGCTACTGTACGGAGCAGCTATTAATGGTCCTCGGCCAGCCAGTAAGTGCTCTGTGGGTCTTTGCAAGTGAATCTGAGGCCTCGCGATGTTAATGGGATTTCTTGTTTCCCTTGATAATAATAACAGCCTTGTTGCTTTAATGACTGCTTTCAGTTGGCATAGTAGAAAAGAAAGGAAGTGGGCTTACAAATGGCGAATTTTTTCCTCCCTCCCTGTTTTTTTGGCGGGGGGGGGGGGCAGGCGGGGGTATTTTCCTGCTGTAGCAGAAAATTACTCCCTTCCCACCCAAAGTTTCATATGATCATCCTGATTTGTTTCTAAACAGTAACAAAGTACTGGCTTTTCAAAGCATAATTCTGATGATGTCTAACTTCATCAGAATTGTGTTTGAATCCAGGTGTCTATGCAAGAAGTGTGGGAATGTTCAGGGAGGCAGGAGAGGATATATTGTTTAATAATATCCTTCCCAACTTGTGTTAGCAAGTTCTATAATTTAGCAGAGTAACATTCCCTTTTTAAACTTACACAGCAGATAACTTGTTGCCAGGCTTGCTTAAGTCTCTAAAATAAGTTTCCTGGTAATTCTCTTTTATTCCCTCCTAAAAAGAATAGACACGACACAGTCTTGGTATAAAATAGTTTACTCACACATTCTGTTCACAGATGGATCCCAGAAGTCAGACTTAAGTTACAAAATATATACGCTTGGAATCTATCCCATAAGGAGATAGTTCCTTTGTCCTCACTTGGCTGGAGGCCAAGAGAACATCTCAGGCTGAGCAGCTGATGCTTCTACAATGAAAGCAAGATGGAGGAGAGAGAGAGAGAGAGATGATGGCCAGCCCTGTGCTTATGTTACCTGCACAGGTAAGGTCATGCCCACCTCTGGTCACATGTGGAGGAAGTTTGTCCCAGCCTAGGAGGAAACAGGAAGTTCCAACTGGCTGGTACAAACATGGCCACTCTAGGAATGTTGTATTTGACTGCTCTTTGTTTCACATCCCACAAGAAGACCCCCCACCCCTCAGTCTTTTGTATTTAAAATCAGTAGTTTCAGAAAAAGAAGAGCTGCCATTCACACCTGATTGAAAACCTTGTCTTGGACCCTGCATAGAAGGCCTTCCCTGGAGAGGGATGTCTGCTTCAGTAGTAAGGGTAATGTATTCCAAGTAGTTGTTTTTGTACTAGTTGTATATCCACTGTTTATCATACTCTGGATATGACAGTTGGATATCACCCAGAACTTTGCGGAACAATCTTACATTTACAGAGCAAAATATCTTCTTGAATTATATACCCAGCACATGGAACCTTACAAAAAGGCAATACAAGTGGACTCTTCGTGCCCTGGCTACAGCAAAAAGACTGATACTGATGAATTGGAAAAATAAACACAGACTTGCCATGGACAAATTCAATGATATTTGGAATCCATTCTTACAAATACTGTGATAGGTTAAGACAGTGCTTTTTTCTTTTTTAAAAAATGTTTAGGGGTACTCTCATTAGATTCACAAAATGTTTAGGGGTATGCGCCCCCTTGCGCCCCGCCCTGCCCCCGAAAAAAAGCACTGGGTTAAGATCTGGTGAAGTACAATAACAACCTTGTAAAGTATACATTTTTGGAGTTTTCCCCCTCCCCACTTTATTTTCCCTTCTACGTGGGATCTGTTTCTCTTTTTCTTACTCTCTTCTTTTATTTACGTCTCACAATGTATATAATTATGTACTTTTTGAACTTTCAATATATATAAATATTTTTTTTAAATATATATATATATATATATATATATATATATATATATATATATATTTTAAAAAAAGAAAGAAAGAAAATATTAAACTGCATCTCAACGAAGCTTCCCAGGTTGATATCCAGTATCAACAATAAAACCTTAAAATCATCAATAAACATAAATAATTGGTCCAACA
Source organism: Podarcis filfolensis (assembly GCF_964270895.1). Classification (NCBI taxonomy): domain Eukaryota; kingdom Metazoa; phylum Chordata; class Lepidosauria; order Squamata; family Lacertidae; genus Podarcis; species Podarcis filfolensis. The sequence goes on along the minus strand of NC_139604.1, from coordinate 22,277,713 downwards.
ATTTTTAGCAGTACATAATTCTGTGGGAGTGTTCAGGGTGGCAGGAGAGGATATATTGTTTATTAATATTCTTCCTAACTTACGCTAGCAAGTTCCTTTATGTAGGAGAGTTACATTCCCCTTTATATATACACAGCAGATATGTGGTTGCAGGCTCGTGTGAGCCTCTCACTATTATACAATTCAATCTGTCTCAGACTGAATTGTACATTCCTGGCAAATTTCCTTTAATCCCTCTTAAAAGAATATAGACACAACAACCTTATTTAAAGTCAATAAAAGAAGTTTACTCACATCAGTTCACAGTTGGATTCCTGAAGGCAGACTTAGTTACAAATATGCACATGTGGATCTACCCCATATGGGGGAATAATCCCAGTGTTTCTGCTAGCTGAGAGCTAGCAGAGCAGTCCTAGCTAGAACCTGGTCAAACAAAGAAGGAAGTCAAAAAGAGGGAGGTGTGCTGTGTGACTCGTCCTTTTGTTACCTGGGCAGGTTAGGTCACGCCCGCCTTCTATCACATGCAAAAGGAAGGATGCTCCAGCCAGGAGGAATAGGAAGTTTCGACTGGCTGGACCAAACATTCCCTCGCATGTCTTCTCTAGCATTACAAGGAATGCTGTACTTCACTGCCTCTCATGGATCACATCCCACAAATTCCACAGCTAATGAAATAGCTAGCCATTTCACCAGTCCCTGAAGGCCAGGGGAAAAAGTGATATCAGTGAGGGAGTAGGCCATACCTCTAATGTAAGCAAGGTCTTCAATTGGGGTGCCATAACAGATAAAACCCTGCAGTGCCCCGCTGCAAAGGGAGCCATGTCTATGCATGGAATAACCAGCAGAGCATGCTCAAAGCCTCTCCGTCATAACTTCACATATGCTTGGCTGAGTGTACATATTGCAAAGTTCCGCTGTTGAGCACTGGTGAACTCTGTTTCTGATCAGTACTGCTATTTTATGAATGCAAACTTGGGATCAAGTCCTACTGAACACATTTCCTTTGGTGTAAACAATAAGATCAGACTATCAGTTAACAGAGCTTCTAAATCTTAGAGGCATCACTTGTTTTTATAGTTTCTTGGCCTCTGTGGGTGCTCCTGCAGGGTAAGGAGCCAGCCTTATGCTGCAAGCCAATCACAGCTTTCAACTTGTTGCCATACAAATAAAGCTGCAATCATAGGCAACCCTAGAGCCTAGCATGTATGGCTTGGGTTGAAAGCATGCTGCTCTCTAGATAGGCCTGGCCCACCCATGAGGTGGAATGAAGCAGCCACCTTAGGTGGCAGAAACCTGAGACAGCACCCACACGGGTGGCAGAGCAGGTGGCGTGGTGCAGCGGAGGCAGCGGCAGGGCAGGGTGGCACTTTCCATTTCACCTCAAGCAGCAAAATGGGACACACCAGTCCTGCCTCCAGAACTTATTGGACTCCAACTCAAGATGTCTTTGGATCATAGAAGCCAGCCTGGTCAGGGATGAAGGAAGTTCTAGCCCAGCAACAACTGGAGAGCCGCAGGTTCCCCATCCCTGTTTTAGAGCAGGCATAGGCAAACTCTGCCCTCCAGATGTTTTGGGACTACAACTCCCATCATCCCTAGCTAACAGGACCAGTCGTCAGGGATGATGGGAGTTGTAGTCCCAAAACATCTGGAGGGCCGAGTTTACCTATTGCAGTTTTAGAGTATTCACGTCAATGTAATTGCATTGCTATCTTTCCAACAACCTGTTATAAGGTCAGTATTATTATCCCCACGTGGAGCTGAGGTGGAGAGAACCTGGATTGTTTGAAGCCACCCAGTGAACTCATAGCAAACATGGGCATAGCCAGGATTTATGTTAGGGACGGCAGGACACCTACCTGTCACCATCCTCTGTCTGGCTCAGTTGTTTTAAATTCTTTTCTTTTGACCCAAGGGCTCAGAAAAATCTGTCAAAATCTTCAGTCATTTGAAAACTAGCAAGTTAAATAAGAAACGAACAACAGGGCGTACCTTTCATGTAGTTAACAAGCATATTTTGCAAAATTACAAGGAACATGCTGTTTTTCATCTTTTTTATTTAAAAAAAAATCTAAATTAAAACAAGATTTGTAGGATTTGCTGAAAGCCTTTTCAGCACTTCCTTCTCAAAATTCCTCCTTTCCCCAATGCAGCTTTTCTGTGTGCATTCAGTAAGCAAAGTCCGTTGTCAGGTCTTTACTATCCAGAAGGTTCCGAATGACCGTTCAATGGTACAAGTGACGTCAGCGAGCATTTCAATTTCAAATATCATTATTATTATTACTTTTAGTTAAGTATTTTTATTTATTTACTTGATGGGGGCTGCTCCCCCCCCCAGGTACACCCATGATAGCAAACATGAGATCTGAACCAGTGATTTATCGAACTGCTGCTCAGACTCTTAGCCACTAAGCTACACCAGCTTCCTACTAAAGAGTGCAGCCCATTGAGCTTGGTTGGGAAATACTTCTGAATAATATGATTATGCCAAAAAGTCAATATAATGTGTGCACCCACCAGCTTGTTTATAAGTAGGGTCCATAGCTTCAGGTGTGATACCATTTACTTCTAAAGCATTCCCAGTAGGCCCAGTTGAATGAAGGGGTTTTACGACTGTGGTCTGAAGTTTTGCAAAACTCTTCTGTCATTTCAGGCACTGGTGTCATTCTAGTGCCGAGGGGGATTGTTTTTCAAAGAACTATATTCCAGCTGTCGTGGAAGTAAAAGAAACAAAAGGCCACATGATAGAGAGCACTTAGGTAGAGAAGTCGCTTGCAGCGTGTATTGAAGAAGACTTGGCTCCGCAAAGGACCCTTCCCATTTACAGAAAGGTAGCCTCCATCCTTGTTGCAAACCCGGCCCCACCATGAAGAAAGTGATGCTGCCTCAGGCAGCTGATTCTGGGTGTCATGAAAGGGAAGTAAATTGCTAGTTGTTTAATTCTCTTCCTATTGTACTTGTACTGCCTGAGGACTTCTGGGATTTTCCACCTCCAGTGCCAAAATAACTCAACTACTCTTGGGTCCCTTGCATCTTGTGGTGGGCCGAATTTGTTCCTCTGCGTGAGACACACAGTGTCTTGGTCCAGCCTTGAAGAGCAGGGTGGGTGAAAATGCAAGCAAAGCTGCAAAATGAGTCTAGAAACAACCATTCATGTTGGGGGAAACTCCATATTGAATGCTGGTAGAGGCTAGGTGAAACCACACTGCATTCTATTGCCATGGTGACTGATACCCATTGGGACTGGTAGGGCAGAAGACAGAGAGCCCAACAGTAGGTAAAGACAGAGAGCCAACATCAAACAGAGCCTACTAACTCTAGGCTGGCCCCCATCCTCCTCTTTTCATGAGTTCTACAAGGGACAACTCCTACTGGTTTCTCTGTCTTCTGATTCCTGATAGCAAAATAATTTCAGAAATAGACTTAGTTGGTCTCTAAGGTGCTACTGGAAGGAATTTCTTTATTTTATTTTATTTAGTTTCAATCTAATGCATGTTTGCTTAAAACTTCCCACAGCTCATTCACACCCATGTCTGCTTAAAACTGAACCCCATTTTGTTCAGTGGAGTTTACTTCCAGGTGAGTGATTATAGAGTTGAAGCCTCACTGTGTAAATGGGGCTTACTTATAGGTAAATGTGCATGGATTGCAGCCTTACAATGTGATCCCACTCAGTAGTAATCCCACTATGGGTTACAGTGCTAAGTACACTTACATGCAAGTAAACCTCACTGAACTCCATGGGACTTATTTCTGAGTAAGCATAAATAACGTTAGCAAGTTGGGTCCCTTCGTGTCCCATCCAGCCAGAGCTGGCCCAATGCAATTTGGCACCTGCGGCAAACCACAAAATGCCGTCTCCCTCCCCACCAGCAAAGAAGAGGTGAGTGAAAATTGACATTGGGAACAAGGGAGGAATAAGGATCTACATTGGGATCTGCTGCCCCTGGGGATCCTGCTGCCTGAGACGGTCACCTCACATTGTCTCTCATGGGCAGACTGTCCTTGCTTCCAACTCTACAATTCTGTGATTTTAAGCTAAGAAGATATAAACTAGCTGACTTAACTAACTTAACTAATTTATCATTCAAATTGTTCAAAAGGAGACACACACACACACACATATTTGTAACGTAGTGTGGGGGTACATTATTATTATTTATTTTATAATGCATACAAAGCACGTAAACACTTCTAAGTGCTGTACATATATTGGAAGATAAGCCATTAGTCCTATAAAAAAAGAGGTAAAGGACCCCTGGATGGTTAAGTCCAGTCAAAGGCGACTATGGGGTTGTAGCACTTATATCTTTTTCAGGCCGAGGGAGCCAGATTTTGTCCACAGACAGCTTTTCCGGGTTGGTGTGGCCAGCATGACTAAAGGGCTTCTGGCACAACAGAACACCATGACAAAAACCAGAGCGCACGAAAACGCCATTTACCTTCCCACTGCAGCGGTACCTATTTATCTACTTGCACTGGCATGCTTTCGAACTGCTAGATTGGCAGAAGCTGGGACAGAGCAATGGGAGCTCACTCCATCGCAGGGATTCAAACCGCTGAGCTTCTGATCGGCAAGGCCAAGAAGCTCAGTGGTTTAGATGACAGCGCCACCCACGTCCCTAGTCAAAGTAGTAGGTGAAATTTGTGTCCATATTTCTACTTGTGCTATGAAATTCGCTGGATGACCCAGAAAGATATTTCAAAATTTGTCTGGCAGGGCAAGAAGCCCAGGATAAAATTTAAGATATTAACTGATGCAAAAGAAAGGGGGGGGGGGATTTGCCCTGCCAGATTTTAAACTTTATTATGAATCAGCGGCTTTTTGCTGGTTGAAAGACTGGCTACTTCTTGAGAACACAGATATCTTGGATTTAGAAGGGTTCAATAATACTTTTGGGTGGCATGCATATTTGTGGTATGACAAGGTCAAAGCTCATAAAGCTTTTAAAAACCATATTGTCAGGAAAGCACTGTATAATGTCTGGATTAGGTATAAAGACCTGCTGGAGAACAAAACTCCCAGGTGGTTGTCCCCAATGGAGGCAAAGGCCGTGAAAAAACTTAATATGGAGTCTAAATGGCCGAAATATTGGGAAATTTTGGAACAAGAAGGGGATGTAATGAAATTGCAGAGTTATGAAAAATTGAAAGATAAAGTGAGAGATTGGCTCCATTACTACCAAATAATGGAGGTTTTTAAGTCAGACAGGAAAATTGGCTTTCAGGTGGAAAAATCAAAACTGGAGACAGAACTATTAGAATCCAAAACTAAGAATTTGTCAAAAATGTATAACTTGCTGTTGGAATGGAATACACAGGATGAAACAGTTAAATCAGCTATGGTCAAGTGGGCACAAGATATTGGTCATAACATTATGTTTGAGGACTGGGAACGGTTGTGGACCACCGGTATAAAATTTACGGCATGTAATGCCTTAAAAGAAAATATTATGAAAATGATTTATAGGTGGTACATGACTCCAGTCAAGCTTGCAAAAATTTACCACTTGCCTGATAATAAGTGTTGGAAATGTAAAGAGACTGAAGGTACATTCTTTCACCTTTGGTGGACATGCCCAAGGATTAAGGCTTTCTGGGAAATGATTTATAATGAAATGAAAAAGGTATTTAAATATACCTTTCTGAAGAAACCAGAGGCCTTTCTCCTGGGTATGGTCGGCCAATTGGTGCCAAAGAAGGACAGAACATTTTTTATGTATGCTACAACGGCAGCAAGAATACTCATCGCAAAGTATTGGAAGACACAAGATCTACCCACCGTGGAAGAATGGCAGATGAAAGTGATAGACTATATGGGACTGGCAGAAATGACCGGTAGAATTCGAGACCAGGGAAAAGAGACGGCGGAAGAAGATTGGAAGAAATTTAAGGACTATCTTAAGAAACATTGCAAAATTATTGAAGGCTAGAACGATGTTGATTCAGAAATTAAGGGGTTAAAAGCTGTAATGATTATGTGATTAAGAAAAGAAAGGTTAAAAATTATATAGAAATTAGGGAAAGGATTTGCTGAATTGACTTAATTAGAGAATGGAATACAGAAAGGGGAGGTATGAGGAGGTCGGGAAAATAAGTTTTATGAATATAAGGGATGGAAACTATACTTGTTTTGTATGTGTTTTTTTTGGATTGTATGTATTTTTATTGTTTTTGTTTTTTATTGTTCTGTTTTTTCTGTTTTATATAAATTCCTAAACCTTAATAAATATATTATAAAAAAAAGAAATTCGCTGGATGACCTTGTCTCTCACAGAGTTGTTCTGAGGGTAAGATGAGGTAGCCTTATACTCATTTGAGAATGAGGGACATAAATATGACGAAAGCACTGAAAAATAAAGATGGCATCTCAGACCGGATCATTTTTCAAGCTGCCCATTCTTACTACTTTATAGCGTTGCCTGTTACCATTGCCTAACTGTAGGGAAATGAACACCAGGGTTCAGCTCTCTTTGAAAACAATGCCCTACTATATAATCCTTGACTGCTCTGTGACTCATTAGTGAGGAAGACGAACTCTTCACCTGGAGCATTTTTTAAAATGCTGGCAATCCAGTCTATGCCTTTTCTAAGCCATTCTGTTGAGGTTTGTCCTGTTTGGCGGCTGAATCCTGACAATAGTTCAATTGCATTCATGTCCTGTTTACAGGCTTCTTATTTATTCATGTACTTTATTGCAGTTATATCTCACTTTTTTCTCCTAGGAGCTCAGTGTGACATACGTGGTTCTCCCCCCTTCTTATTTAATCGTCACAATAGCCCTATGAGATAGGTTAGATTGAGTGCTGTGATCTCACAGACCCCAGTCCAGCAGTCTAAACATTATGCCACACTGGTATCCGGTTGGCCACTGTAAGAATAGGATGCTGGAACAGATTATTTTCATGCATTCTTACGGTGAAAAGAATTTCTGAAGCTGAATCCTGTGGGAATGTTCAGGGTTCCAGGAGAGGATATATTGTTTATTAATATCCTTCCTAACTTGCACCAGCAAGTTCCTTTACTTAGCAAAGTTTGCATTCCCCTTTTTACATGCACAGCAGATAGCTGGTTGCAGGCTTGTGTAAGCCTCTCGCTATTATACAATTCAGTCTGTCTCAGACTGAATTGTATGTTCCTGGTAAGTTCTCTTGAATCCCTCTTAAAAGAATAAAGACACCACAATCTCATTCAAAGTCAATAAAAGAAGTTTACTTCAGTGTGATCCCTGAAGGCAGACTTAGTTACCAATATGTACATGTGGATCTACCCCAAATGGAGGTATAATCCCAGTGCTTCTGCTAGCTGAAAGCAGAGCAGTCCTAGCTAGAAGCTGGTCAAACGAAAAAGGAAGTGAAAAAGAGGGAGGTCTGCTGCATGACTCGTCCTTTTGTTACCTGGACAGGTTAGGTCACGCCCACCTTCTATCACATGCATAAGGAAGGATGCTCCAGCCAGGAGGAACAGGAAGTTTTGACTGGCTGGACGAAATATCCCTAATCATGTCCACTCTATTAAAACAAGGAATGTTGTATTTGACTGCTCCCAGTGGATTACATCCCACAAATCCTAGAAAGTCCTGGCTAAAACAAAAGCACCCAAATGATAGTTTTCACATCCTGTGCAATATTTCTAGTAAAACATGAGGCTTTAAAAAAGAACAAGGAAAAATAATAATGCTTTGGGAGAATATAAAACGGTGGCTGTAGTTATAAAGAGGAAGGCTTTATTACAACTTTCTGTGGTCTTTGTGGTTCATAGGGGAACAGTAATGTGGCCAGAAGCCACTTCTGACATATTTTAGGCAAAGAAAATGACATATCCTAAACCACACACCAATGGTTGATGGTTTACTTTGCTATAGTGTGTGTTGAAAATGTGTGTTATGTGTTTGTGTGCATATATATAATGCTTTTATTATTTTACTGGATTCTTTACCCCCTAGCCATCAGCAACAGTGGCACTGCAATCTGGTAGGACTGAAGTGTACTCTAATTTTAACAGTGTTAAATGTGAAATTGAAGAACATTTGTATTTTAAAAAATGAGCTTCGTATATAGGTTAAAAACTGTGTATATCTCACCAGATATACATATAGCTCAGAAATTAAGCTGTCTTCCTTAATGATGTTGTGGAATAAATTTCATGGGGGCTGATAGAAAGCTAACATTTATTTTCTCTTAAATACAGGAAGCTGATATACTCTGAAGAAGGAATGATGAAGCACGTGGATTAAATTTTTAAAAGAAACAGAAAAGGTGGAGGACAAATGGCTCACCAAATGGTCAGCAAGCCCTACTGTGAGGAAAGTAGCCATTTGTTCAGATTTTCTCTGGAGTGATAAAGCAAGGCCTCAGTAAGGCACACATACATACGAACTTCTAAAAATATCCTATATGGTTTGAAGGAAGAGGAAGTATGTGTCCTTTGACACAACTGATGTAGAATAGAATTCAGCCGCATGGATGCTACTAGCCCAGAGATGGAAGGAAGAGACAATCCCAACCAGAGAAGAATGGCAAATCAAGTTGATGGACTATGCTGAAATAGCAAAATTAACTGGGACGCTCAGAAATCAAGAAGACAAGAACTTTATTATTATTTTTTAAAGAGATATTTATTGAAGTTTTACAAAAAGAAGAAAGTTACAGAATAAAAAAGAAAAAAAGGAAAAATAGAAAAAGTACAAAAATACATAGAAAAAAAGACACAAAATACAGAAAAAGTAAATAGAAAATAATTAAAAACAAATCAATCTTTTCATATCTTAGATTTCGTTTACTTATTTCCCCGACCTCCTCACACCTCCCTTTTTTTGTATTCCCGTTCACATGGTTAATTCAGCAAATCCTTACCCTCTTTCTTTTTATCTTAATTCTATATCTCAACATATTATAACTTTGTATTTTCATCCATTATCAATCCATTTTTACATATTCTTATTAACCTTGTTGCTAAGGCCGCTTCATTTCAATCCGACATCATTTTAATATTCATTAATTTTACAATGTTTCTGCAAATAGTCTTTGAATTTCTTCCAATCTTCTTCCACCGACTTTTCTCCCTGGTCTCGGATTCTGCCAGTCATTTCCGCCAGTTCCATATAGTCTATCACTTTCATCTGCCATTCTTCCAGGGTGGGTAAATCTTGTATCTTCCAATACTTTGCGATGAGTATTCTTGCTGCTGTTGTAGCGTACATAAAGAAAGTTCTATCCTTCTTTGGCACCAATTGGCCGACCATGCCCAGGAGAAAGGCCTCTGGTTTCTTCAAGAAGCTATATTTAAATACCTTTTTCATTTCATTATATATCATCTCCCAGAAAGCCTTAATCTTTGGGCACGTCCACCAAAGGTGAAAGAATGTACCTTCATTTTCTTTACATTTCCAACATTTATTATCGGGCAAATGATAGATTTTTGCAAGCTTGACTGGTGTCATGTACCACCTGTATATCATGCCGTAATTTTCATACCTGTGGTCCACAACTGTTCCCAGTCAGCAAACATAATGTTATGTCCAACATCTTGTGCCCATTTAATCATAGCAGATTTAACCGTTTCATCCTGAGTATTCCATTTCAACAGCAAGTTATACATTCTTGAAAGTATCTTAGTTTTGGGATCTAACAGTTCTGTTTCCAATTTTGATTTTTTCACCTGGAAGCCATTTTTTTTGTCCAAATTGTAAGCCTCCTGTAATGGTTTAGGGGGTTGCTCGTGCGTAAGTTACCGCCGCTCTGGGCTAGGTTGCCTGGTTAAACCTTTTCTGTCTGGACAGTCATTCTCTCCGTGACTGTTCAGTCGCTAGCAGAATCCGTCAGTGGGCGTTTCTTGAACCTCTTCCAGCAAAGAAGTTCTTTGACGCCAAGTCGCCGCCTACTTTCCCTGTGCGGAAGTCTTCTGCGCAGGGTGGGTGTGGGCAGCGGAGGACCCGTGCTCTCCTCGCTGGTCTCCTGTGAGGAGTCCTGGAGCCTCCTCTCCGCTTCCCCCATCGGCCCCCCTCTATCCCTGGTGTTACGCTGATTTTCTTCCCCAGCCGGAGAGCTGCCTCTCTCCCTGCTTGGCCCTTCTCCAGCATCGCTGTGGAGCCTTGCCTCCTCCTCTAGTTCCGATGGCAGTTCCCTGACACCTCCCTTATTTGATAATAGTGAAGCCAGTCTTGCACTTTTTCTTTTAATTTCTCGAAACTCTGCAATTTCAATTTGTCTCCTTCTTGTTCCAGAATTTCCCAATATTTCGGCCATTTGGCCTCCATATTGAGCTTTTTCTGAGCCTTCGCTTCCATCGGTGACAACCACCTTGGGGTTTTATTTTCAAATAGGTCCTTATATCTTATCCAGACATTAAACAATGCTTTCCTGACAATATGGTTTTTTAATGCTTTGTGTGCTTTAACCTTGTCATACCACAAATATGCATGCCACCCAAAAACGTTATTAAAACCTTCTAAATCCAAAATGTCTGTGTTCTCAAGAAGCAGCTATTCTTTCAACCAGCAGAATGCTGCTGATTCATAATAGAGTTTAAGGTCTGGCAGGGCAAATCCACCTCTTTCCTTTACATCAGTTAGTATTTTAAATTTTATTCTGGGCTTCTTGCCCTGCCAAACAAATCTAGAAATGTCTCTCTGCCACTTCTTGAAACAGTCCATTTTGTCCAAAATTTGCAATGATTGAAACAAAAATAACATTCTTGGCAATACATTCATCTTTATAACAGCAATTTGACCTAACAAGGAAAGCTTCAAATTTGACCATATTTCTAGATCCTTTTTCACTTCAGACCAACATTTCTCATAATTGTCTTTAATTGTTCTTAGCGGTCATATTAACCCCCAGGTATTTTACTTTCTTAACCAATGTTAAACCTGTCTCCTTCTGAAACCTCTCTTTCTCAATCTGTGTTAAGTTTTTCTCAAGAACTTTAGTTTTTAACTTGTTCAACTTAAATCCTGCCACATGACCAAATTCTTGAATCAGTTCTAATACTCTTTTAGTACTAGATTCTGGCTCCTGTAACGTCAGTACTAAGTCGTCTGCAAAAGCTTTCAATTTGTACTGTTTGGCTCCGACCTGTATACCTTTAATCAAACGGTCCCTTCTGATCATATTTAGCAAAACCTCCAGGACCGAAATAAAAAGCAATGGGGAAATTGGGCAGCCTTGTCGTGTCCCTTTCTCTATCTTAAATTCCTCTGTCACCACATTATTAACTATTAGTTTAGCCTTTTGTTCTGAGTAAATTGCACCTATACCATTTTCAAACCCTTGACCAACCCCCATCCCCTGAAGATTTTTCTTCATGAAACTCCAAGAAATATTATCAAAGGCTTTCTCCGCATCTACAAAGATTAAGACTGCTCTAGTGTTAATGTTCACTTGCAGCTTCTCCAAGATGTTAAATATATTCCTCGTGTTGTCAGACAAGTGTCTACCCGGGAGAAAGCCAGCTTGGTCTTTATGTATCTCCTCCACTAATACTTTTTTTAGCCAAGAAGAACTTTAGAAAAGAATGGGGAAAGTTTCTAATTTATATACAAGATCACTGTAAGCACATTAAAACATTAGCAGGATTTTAAATACACTTGTAATGAACAGAATGTATGGAAAACTTAGAAAGACAAAAACTTGGAGAAGGAGTGATATGCAGCTGAAAATAGATTCAAAAGGACCCATGGAAGTGGGGGTAGTCAGGAGATTCAGAGTAATCTTGACACTTGAATTTAGAACTGATTTTGTTGTATGTGTATATTTCTGAAAATCAAATAAAAATTTATTGGGGGGGGGGGGGAGAATAGAATAATAGAATTGTAGTGTTGGAAGGACCCTGAGAATCATGCAGTCCAATGCAGTTGTCCCATATAGGGATCAAACCTGCAACCTCAGTATTATCAGCACCATGCTCTAACCAGCTGAGCTATCCAGTCTCTATATCACAATAGGCAATATGGAACTAGAGAAAGGAAATGGGGCTAGACAGGGTGGAAAGCTTTCTCTCCCCGGCAAACCATTTTTGCCCTATAAAAAGTGTGAGAAAGTAAGTTTCCAAAACAAAACATAATTTCAGTAACAACAGCTGCATTGTGCACAACATCTGAGTCGCCACTGTGAGTGTCCTTCTACAAAAAGACAGTTTGTCCATTGTGCAGTCCAGTGCGCAGTCTGATCCTTCACAAGTTTACTTAGAAGAAGACCCCATTGCAACTTTGCATAGGTTTGCAGCCTGAAAGTGCAAAGTCACATCCAGGGCCTGCCCACCCATGAGGCCAGGTGAGGCGACTGCCTCAGGCAGCAGGGTCCACAGGAGCAGATCTTTCTCCACCTCCACCCCTTGTTCCTGATGTAGATCTTCACTCACCCCTTCTTCGCTGGGCACCATTTTGTGGTTCACCTCAGCAGGTGCCAGAATGTATTGGGCCAGCCCTGGTCGCAGCATTAAGGTTCCCACAGAGGAAATGAGCTTAGACAAGACTGGAACACTCAAGGTTGCAGGTGCAGATGCACAGAAGAGACCAAGAGTGAGAAGAATGTCTGGGATACAAAAAGCTTGCAGGACACAATGTGAGAAAGCCACAAGAGCCTGGTCTCCATGTGTATCACAGTGAGGTAGCAGAAAGGACAAGAAAGGGGGTGTTGCTTACATCCCAGCACTTCCAGCAAAATTAAACCGTTTGTGTGAGTGCTCCCTCTTCACACACAAAGTAGCCTGATATCAGGGCCGGATTTAGGCTTGATGAGGCCCTAAGCTACTGAAGGTAATGGGGCCCTTTATAGGTCTCACTGTCCTTTCTCAACAACAAATTGTCGCTGTTTTTTGTGTTGAATTTATGCTATATGGTAATTTATGGACCTAATATGTATCTAAAGCTATTTGCACATGTTGCCAAGCAACCAGTCCATGCAGAATGTAGGTACCCTATGTATAGAAATGAGCAAACCAGTGATATTTTAGGGAGCTGGCTAGCAGACGGGGCCCATTACTTACATCATAGGAGCCTACACAACACAAAACACTGTTGCTGTATGTAGATTTTATTTTATTTGTTTTTTATCTTATATTTTGGAAATGTACATCCAGGTTTCATTTCCTTTAATTTTTTGGGGGGGCCCCAAGAGAGTGGGGCCCTAAGCTATAGCTTGTTTTGTTGTTGTTTAGTCGTGTCCGACTTTTTGTGACCCCATGGACCAGAGCACGCCAGGTACTCCTGCCTTCCACTGCCTCCCACAGTTTGGTCAAACTCATGCTGGTAGCTTCGAGAACACTGTCCAACCATCTCGTCCTCTGTTGTCCCCTTCTCCTTGTGCCCTCCATCTTTCCCAACATCAGGATCTTTTCCAGGGAGTCTTCTCTTCTCATGAGGTGGCCAAAGTATTGGAGCCTCAGCTTCACGATCTGTCCTTCCAGTGAGCACTCAGGGCTGATTTCCTTAAGAATGGATAGGTTTGACCTTCTTGCAGTCCATGGGACTCTCAAGATTCTCCTCCAGCACCATAATTCAAAAGCATCAATTCTTCGGTGATCAGCCTTCTTTATGGTCCAGCTCTCACTTCCATACATCACTACTGGGAAAACCATAGCTTTAACTATACGGGCCTTTGTTGGCAAGATGCTGTCTAGGTTTGTCATTTCTTTTCTCCCAAGAATAGCTTGTTTAGCTTATTTAGCTTATACGTAAATCCGGCACTGCCTGATATTGTGGAGGAGAGCTGCAGTAGGAGACAGACAGTATATGATACAATCAGGGGGACTCACACTTGTGACAATATGGAAAGGTGTGGCAGTTCCCACTACCATTCATGAGACTGACAGAGGATTCCAAGAAGCAGGTAGGAATGTGTGTATGTTTACTGCTATTGCATAAATCCTCTGCATATCTTCCCAGGAGTTAATTTTATTCACTGGGACTTACCAAAGGTGTGCATAAGAGTGTATAGGATTTCACCTTTAAATATTTATAATCGTGTTAGAAGTTCAGCAGTGCCTGACCCCTCTAAACTCCGGGATCCAGTAAATGTTAGAAGCTAATCAAGCCAGATAGCTTCCCGCATTCAGGTGATCACCTGGGAGATGGGTCATTAGGAGAACAAAGGAAAGGGGGCTCTGGGCCAGGTGGAAAATGAGTGGGGGTTCCTCCTGCAGCTCTTAGTTTGAGGGCAGAGCTTGCTGTGATGTGGGGAAGCTTCATGCTGGAAAGGCAGAGAGAGAGAGCCATGGGTGATTTCTGCTTGAATCCAAGGCTGCCAGCTCTGGGAGAAGCAGGACAATCTTTGGGCTGTTAATGCTGTGAATCCTTCCATCATGGCTCAGGTTGTATTTATGTGTAAGTAAACCATATATCATAAAGACACCACAGTCTCTGTTGTGCCTCATTCCCAAAAGGAAACATGAGCCCTGGATGATCACTTGGAACCCCTGGAATCTCACACCACTTGGAGATTGGGGTGGCGTGCAACAATAGCCTTTTGTATTTAATTGATTTGCAGATAGATAGATAGATAGATAGATAGATAGATAGATAGAGCTCCTATTGTTGTCTTGGTTGCTTTACTGGTTTATTATTTAAACCGCTTTGGGCACTTCACATTCCAATGTGGCTGCAGACTGAGGTATATGCCCCTATAATATAAATAAAGCAAAACCTTTATGTGAATCATTGGTCTTAGGTGTGATTCATTCTGGATAATTCAAAAATTTGCTCTTTCCTTGTAACATGAATGTTGGTCCTACTAAAATTTCCTCTACTGTGGCCTTTTGAAATTTTACTAGTGTTTCTCTAGCATCAGCTTCATGGGACTCTGAATGGCATCTTTCGGAACCTATTGTTTTTAGGCGTCATTTTGAAAACTTAAAAGGATGTCAGAAATAGGAGAAAATGTTTGCTACATCAATTCAAAATATGCCACTTTTTAATGCATTTTATTTATTTGCAAATATTTCCATACAACCAAATTGAAACAATTTCTACATAAATTATAAGAAGATCTAAATATAAAGACACAAACATTAATATTAATATCAATAACAATAAAACTCAACAAAGCACCATAAACAATGCCACAACACAAGTCTGTTCAGCAGCTTTTGTAGTTGGAGTCAGTCAGAGCCCCACCTTCCCAGGCCTGGTGAGAAAAGGCCAGCAAGGCAGGGATCAGGTCTTTCAGGACTCACAGCCAATATGGTTTCTGGCCATGTCAGTAGCTTCAGCTTTGTAGCTGGAGTCAGTCAGGGCTCCACCCTCCCAGGGAAAAAGGCCAGCAAGGCAGGGAGCAGATCTTACAGGACTCACAGCCAACCATGCCTCAGGACATAAAGCTGATTTCATAAAATGATTATTTTTCAGGCTTATTGGGAAGTCCCACTCAGCTCAGTAGGACGGTTGTGTAAACATGTACAGGATCATGACCCATGTCTGATTTTGCAGAACTTCGTACACATCCTCCTTAAAAACATGTCTGAGAAGATAGGTGTTTCCATTAAAAAAGTGTGTGTTAAAAAAAGTGACTTAAAAGAAAGATTGTTCACAAATTCTTTGGTAAGATCTCTTCCTTCCCTCCTTTTCAAAATCCTGAGTGTTTCAGCGTTCAGAGAAACATTCAGTAATGCTAATGCTCCAGTTCTGAGCATGTGTTCTATCAGTTCATCTGCCTTCAATGCTGTTGTTATAATGACACATTTGGCACCCATTACACTGAGTCAGCAGTTGGCAAACCCCACCATAAGCACACACATGCTGGTGCAGCAAATTAGGGACTTCAGTAACATACATTTCCCTTATCCCTGTACAGTTTGGATGAGCAACAAGAAAAGGAACAGGCCTATTAACCAAGTGCCTTTTTAACCATCAAATCTGTTAGTTAACTACATTAAATTATATTTCCATTTGACCATTGACTTATTAGAAGACTGCATGTTAGAAGCATGTTTCCCTAGAAGGAAGTCTCACTCAGTTCAGTGGTCCTTACTCCCTAGCAATTGTGCTTAGGACTGCAGCCTAAAATGTGATCCTATGCCTGTCTACTTGTATTCAGTGGGATTCAGGCCAAGATTTGTGTGCGTAGGGCTTCATTATTCAAAAACTCCGTTTTTGAAATGCAAAAGGAAATGCGAGATAACTTACAATGTCAATTAGAAGGAAAGGTCATGGTTAATATTTTCTTCTTAATTCCCTATTTCTGTTAGCGGGGTTTAATGGAATAAGGTTTAGGGATTGTGATGCCGCCGAACATTTAGAATAGTTCTGTATTTATTTTATTTTTCATATGGTGGGAGGCTGTGGGTTGGGCTGAACACCTAAAGTGATACAACTTTTTGGAAAGGTGAGCCAGCAGAAATTATGTCACATCTCTCTGGAAAAAGCATATTCATGGGCATTTTAATGATAGGCAAAAAAGCCTATTTTTATTTTGTTTCTTCGCACGTGGATTTTGTTGACATGTATTGGAAATCCTTGAGGGGGAGAAAGCCTTTCATACTTGAAATGACACTACATTTCATATCAACTGTTAGTTGAAGCTGTACTTCATGTGGTATTTGGATTTAAGGGAGGAGTGGTATAGTGGTTAGAGTGACAGACTAGGACTTGGGAGTAAAGGTAAAGGTAAAGGGACCCCTGACCATTAGGTCCAGTCGTGACCAACTCTGGGGTTGCAGCGCTCATCCCGCTTTACTGGCCAAGGGAGCCGGCGTACAGCTTCCGGGTCATGTTGCCAACATGACTAAGCCACTTCTGGCAAACCAGAGCAGCGCCGTTTACCTTCCCGCCGGAGTGGTACCTATTTATCTACTTGCACTTTGACGTGCTTTCGAACTGCTAGGTTGGCAGGAGCTGGGACTGAACAACGGGAGCTCACCCCGTCGTGGGGATTCCAACCGCCAACCTTCTGATTGGCAAGTCCTAGGCTCTGTGGCTTAACCCACCGCGCCAGTGCTCAAAAATCCCTGCTCATCCATAAAGTTCAGTGGATGACCTTGAGTCTACCCTACCTCATACGGTTGTTGTGAGGATAAAATGGAGGGAGGAGAAGAACTACACACGCTGCCTTGATCTCCCTGGAAGAAAGGTGGGGCAAGTTAATCAATAATTATATGTGTAAGAAAGAAGTATTTGGAGTAAATTGGGTGGTGACAAAGCTTAGGGTGTTTCTTCTTCGGGGCTTAGTGGAGCTAGATGTGCCTTTTTATACCAAACAGAAATACCCTGAAACCACATTTTTCCTAGAAAAGATGGAAGTGTGGATCATTAAACCAATAAATCCTTTATTCGGCTGAGAGATCTAACTTTGGGAAAGGAAGAGGCAGGAAAGGAGGGCAGAGTCTCTAGCGCTCCCAGTGTATGAACCAAGGTACTGCAGCTCTCATATTCACCAGGGCTGTTGCTTCTCCTGTTGGCCTGCGGACTGTAGGCTGGGGGGTAGAACAGCCAAGCCACTTCCTCCTCTTAGTCTGGTGAGCATCACGATGGTTTCGGGAAGCCCAACTCTTCATGAAAATCCAGACCTTTGCCGAAGCCAAGTGGGCTATGCCATATGCATGGGCATAGCCAAGCTGCACCCCACAACCCCGAACAAGAATCCTGACTACGCTCATGGCCACACACACACAGGTTGTGTGTCCAATGAATAGATCTCCTTGGAGGTTACGTTCAGTATGTTTTCTCCCTACTCAGCAAGTCCTGAGAAGCTGTCCGGGCCCGGATTTGCAGTTTACAGTGGTGGAAAGTTCCCTGGGTGGCTTGACTAAGTCTGAGATTTCTCCCCTTTCTTCAAAACCACCCACCCCACTTACATCTGATTGTGTTAGCAGAAGAATCCGGTTGCACCTTCGCTGCTGCCTGCTGGCAGCCCAGGAGTCAAGAGATTAAAGGTAAAGGGACCCCTGAACATTAGGTCCAGTCGTGGCTGACTCTGGGGTTGCTGCGCTCATCTCGCTTTATTGGCCAAGGGAGCCGGCATGCAGGACTAAGCCGCTTTTGGCGAACCAGAGCAGCGCACAGAAACACCGTTTACCTTCCCGCCGGAGTGGTACCTATTTATCTACTTGCACTCTGACGTGCTTTCAAACTGCTAGGTTGGCAGGAGCTGGGACTGAACAACGGGAGCTCACCCCGTCACGGGTATTCGAACCACCGACCTCCTAAGCGGCAAGTCCTAGGCTCTGTGGTTTAACCCACAGCCACCCGCGTCCCAGTCAAGAGATTCGTAGGTGCATATTAGACGGCGCGTTCGTTTCTCCCTGGCTCCTCCTGGCCGTGCTTTCTGGCTGAATCCCATCTGGCCCCGGACGCCAGCGGAGGAGGAGGAGGGGCTGCTGTCGAGTGAAAAGTGCACACACGGAGTGATTGATGAACTCTTCATAAAACTAACGCCCCATTGGCCCTCCTCTCCCACCGCGACTGCCCTGCTCCCAGCAGTAAGGAAGAACACACAGCCCTCCTTCCTTCCCCACTGGGAAACGCGACTTCCCTTGGTAATAACCAAAGAAGAGATTTGTTTCTTGCTGGCGATCAACTTACCATTCAGTCTCTCTCCTGATGAAAGTAGCTGAGGCCCCCAAAGTAGCGGAGACCTGGCCAAGCTCTCGCGCCTTTCCAGAGGCGGCGCTGGGTTAATGAATAAGCGCAGTGCCTGCCACGTGGTCGCACAAAGAGGCTCCGCCAACTCGTCTCGGGCCGCGCAGCGAAGCGAGAGTGGAAAGAGCGGTTCCCAACCTCGCACTCTTGCGCGCTATTGTTCGGTTTCAGGCTCCCAGCCCTGGGATTGCGCGAGGAAGAGACTCTTTCCAAGCGTGTGCCTGGCCTGGTGGTGTTGCTGGCAAACGTTTGCCATTCCAAGCCAGAACCTTCTTGATTTATTTATTTTTTAAACCATTGTGCTGTGTGTGGTTAGGGGAGGTTGTTTGGTTTTTGGAAAGAGGCTGGTTTCTGCGCCTTGGAAGGCAAAATGGAGCTTGGTGAAAGACGTCGGGGGCTTCCTTTTCTTAAGCTGCAATGTTTCTGCCAGTGTGGTTTGGGAGAGGCGACTGCAACTGCCACCCTAATCGTGGACTGCTGTATATAAGAAAAAGCAGCCTGAACAGGTTGATTGTAGCACAAACTTTGTGTGCCACAATAAATCTGCTTTCCAAGCACAGAAGCCAACTCCTAAGGGCCGAGGTCCCTTTGCCCCCCTAAAATATTTGAGGGGTTCTCCTCCCCCCAAAAGTTGATGGACACTGCCATTCAAACAGTGTGTGCGCCCCATGTCATGTGATTGATTATGTGGGCGGGGCTTACCTGAGGGCCCCACCCCAATATTTTATTCAAGTTGGCACCGCGGCTTCCAAGGGTCAGAAGGGTAGTTCTGCCACAACGTTCTAGCGTAGCGCTCTAGAAAAGCATTTAGTTGTAGCAGGAAGCGCGGAAGAGCAGTGAAGTATCCTAACTCTGCACAAGGCGGTTGCCTTTATTTCTTCTCTGCACAGTACTGCAGCCTCTTCTTCTCCTTCTGTCACGCCACAGACCAGCACGGCAGGGTTTTAAATGAATGGATCTGGGATCCAGAGCTCTTTTGGTTCCTATAGCAAGCTGATTCTGTTTTGCATTAATTGTATTAATTTGGAAATAAAATGCATAATTTGTGTAACTGGGTTAAAAAATGGAAAATCAATAAAAAATAATTGGCAAAAAAGAAAGAGTTTTGCCTAGTCTACGTACGTCAGTGGTGTCCAAACTTTTTTCACAGAGGGCCAGATTTGATGAAGTGAATGGCCGACCAAAGGGCCAACCAAAGTTGTTGAGGGTTTTTTTAAGGATTTTACCCCAGGAAATAAACTGCCGCAGGGGCCGGATTAAACCGACCAGCGGGCCGGATTAGGCCCCCGAAACGGACTTTGGACATGCCTGACGTAGCTGATCCGGATTGGGACCGGATGGCTGGATTTCCATCTCCTGACATTACGTGGTGTTGTGGTGCCCCTGATCAAAGGCATCTTGGCACCGATGGCTTTGCCCCACCCAAAGCACTAGACAATGGTCCTCTCTGCACTCATTAATCACCACCACTTCATGCCCACAGGAGTCCAGGACAGAATCCCCGCGTGACGAGGCCCCAGTGATTGGCTGAAAGGACGGATGAAGTGATGGAATCCATCTTTTTACCACCCTGATTGAGAGTACACCCGAGCAGAGGTGCCTGTATGAATAAAATATGGCGGAGGGGGCAGGTAAGCCCCGCCACGCATCATCGATCACGAGACGCTCGCGCCCTATTTGAATGGCGACGTCCATCAACTTTGGGGGCGGCCACCCTCAAATATTTATTGGGGGCCGCGAAGGTACCTCAGCCCCTAGGAGCTGGTTCCTATGCACCTGGGTGGGCACGGTGCTAATAAATCAACCTATGATTTAGTATACGCGCGAAGGCTGGAGCAGCGCGTAATCGTGGTCTTGCGCGGTAGAGTTTGGGAGTGGGGTGGGTGGGTTCGGTTTCCACATCCGCAGAATGGAACGCTGAAATCTAACAGCTAAGGTTTCTCCTGGACTACACCACACCGGGGAGGAGGCATTCTTCAAGCATGCATTCAGAAGAGTGCGGGAATAAAACAAAACAGACCCCATCTGCAACCTGAAGTAGTGCAGCCTAGGAAAAGTTTTACCTCTGCGCGGAAAATGGAAACAAATAAAATGCCTCGCATTCCTCATTACCGAAGAAGCCCCGCTTAGAAATAAATCATTCACTTGGAGGATTTAAATACGCGCGCGCGCAATTAGACTCTTTCCTTCCCCCGCTCCGCCTACGTAAATAACTTTATAGGAAGGGTTACAAGTATTTACACATCCAGCCCTTTCAGCTTTGACTGAAGCTCTTTGGCACAGCCCAAATGAATGCAGTTCAAAGAGTCTTTGGCAAAGGCAGCCTTCCTTCCAAGAAGCTAAAAAAAACAACAACTACTGTGCTAAATGACTTGGCATTTATTTTCTCTTGTTATTTTCTCCCCATTTGCTCGAATGTGCCGTGCCCTTCCCTCCTGCAACCTCCTAGCCCGTGCCAAAAATCCCCAGCGGTCCAGCTTAGCTCCACAGACTTTCCAGGACAGAAAATAATAGAAGGCAGCTGGCAAGCTAGAGACCGTGCACACAGCAGAGAGACGGGCGAGGGCAAAGGGGGCTGGGCTGGGGGTTAGCACTGGAAGTCTGGACTAGGCGATTGAGGTTGACTCCGACCTGAACACAGGCCCCTGTCAGTGCCACCAGTGGGACTTAACTTCCAAGGAACATGCTCAGGATGGGTGATATCAGTTCCCCGTCCCCACCATTTCGAAACACACTTCTGGATGGGAACTAGTCAGGGGGAAGCACTTTGGCACCCATATCCTATGCCTGAGTGGGCGTCAAGTAACTTCCACACAGAGCAGACCCAGTGAAATAAATTTACTCAGGTTAGCCATGTGCATTTTTTTCCATGGGCCTAACATTGGATAAGGGACACGGGTGGCGCTGTGGGTTAAACCACAGAGCCTAGGACTTGCTGATCAAAATGTCGGTGGTTCGAAACGGGGCGACGGGGTGAGCTCCTGTTGCTCGATCCCTGCTCCTGCCAACCTAGCAGTTCGAAAGCAGGTCAAAGTGCAAGTAGATAAATAGATACCACTCCGACAGGAAGGTAAATGGCGTTTGCCTGCGCTGCTCTGGATCACCAGAAGCGGCTTAGTCATGCTGGCCACATGACCCGGAAGCTGTATGCCGGCTCCCTCGGCCAGTAAAGCGAGATGAGAGCCACAACCCCAGAGTTGTCCACGACTGGACCTAATGGTCAGGGGTCCCTTTACCTTTCCCGAACATTGGATACAACCTCGCGTCTCTACTGGAAAGCATGCCCTCCTGAGTTCAAGTGAGCCGCTGTCTCTATAGCTCACCATGTCGTGACGTTTTGGTTGGTCCTAACAGACGCAAAGATTTTGGCATTATTGTCAAACAAAAGGCTGCTGCTTTTACGGATTGGTTGTTGAACTCAGTTGAATTCTAAATCTCTTGGGGTGGGTGGTTTTCAATCACTCTGCTCAGCCCCATTGCCTTTGGTGGAACTCTCCCACGAGAGGTATGTGACGATTGGGTGCCAAACCAGTACTTTCGATGCTAAGTACTGTACACTTACTTGGCAATAGGTCATATGATACTGGACTCCGGTGGGACTGCTTCTGAGTAACTACGCGTAAGATCAGGTTATAACAGCCAGAATGCTACAATACTAAACGGAACTGAAACCCACCCTGCGCTTGTATCCTGTGGCGCAATGGGTTAGTGCGCCTGGCTGCTAACCAGAAGGTTGGTGGTTCGAGGCCACCTAGGGATGGCTGTGAGCAGGATTCGTCCTATTGCACAAGGAATTGAACTAGATGAACCTCGGGGTTTCGTTCAACTCTATGACTCTATGTTTCCCTGTCCCAAGCAAACTGACCACTCTCCGATCCTACTTCTGACCTTTACTTTTGTGTTTAAGGTAGGATGTTACAGTGGTACCTCGGGTTACAGACGCTTCAGGTTACAGACTCCGCTAACCCAGAAATAGTGCCTCAGGTTAAGAACTTTGCTTCAGGATGAGAACAGAAATCGTGCTTCAGCGGCGTGGCGGCAGCAGGAGGCCCCATTAGCTAAAGTGGTACTTCAGGTTAAGAACAGTTTCAGGTTAAGAACGGACCTCCGGAACGAATTAAGTACTCAACCCGAGGTACCACTGTACTTGGGTTCCACCAATTCTAGTGAAACATCCTTCTACATAATTGCGGGGTTTTTTATTTTAAAAATTAAAAATATGGGTGTCTCCTAAAAGCATCTAGTGCACATGTGTCTATGTCCTAATGCCTCAAAATAAGTGCTATTTTGAGAAGGGAATTTAATGAATATAGATGTTTCTACTGATTAAAGGACCACGGAGGGGCATTCATTACTGGGGACGTTTTCTTAAACGTGAATTGGGGGTGATATATGTCACTTGTATTTTGAATCAATAGAAACGTTATGATTTGTTTCCTTGCCTGTTTATTTTTATTGCCGGGGCAGCATCAAGAGATTTATTAGAAAGCTGAGAACTACCCTCACAGCACTTGCACGTGGAAAAAAATTCCAGAAAGGAGACCACATTTAATCTGCAGATGGACCAGTGGTCATTTGCATGCAACTAATTATTATTCCCAGTGTTAATCAAGATAGCGTTTAGAAATAATATTACTGGTGTAAACACTCTTGTGAACCCTTTACAGAAAACTGCTTTTAGCTGCAAATAATGAATTTGGTTCGGTAATGTAAAGTATGAAGACTCCTGTCAAAGCCCCATTATATGCCACTGATGTTTTCCCAAAGTTGCCTGGCTGCGTATAGGCCACTTCGAACTAGCCCTGAGTCCAGTGAGTGATATTCCGATCCAGGCCAACTTTGCTTTGAAGTATATCCCCTAGATTTTAGTAAAACTGACTTGCAGGTTTTGGATCGCGATGTCAATCATCTTAAATGACACGGCGATACTTCAGTTTATCTCCGCGGTGGATCGGAGCGGGTTTTAAAAGGCTCATTTCTCAAGCCGCCTTTCTTTCCAAGAGGTCGGCCACGTGACTAGCTGAATAAATTCTGGAAAAGCTGAGGAGACGCTGCAGGGTCTATTTAAGCAGAGCTATTTTACAAATGGGAGCAAATAAAGCCGCACATTCGGTTACCATTGCAATTGATGTGAAATTTCAGAAAGGCTTATTATATACACCTTCGTTCATAAACGGATGGCTTGATCTGCGTCTCGATCATTCAGCCTTCCTAACTGAACAGGCTGCCACTTACTCCTTGAGTAAACATGCATAAGATTGCGCTGCAATTTATTTATTAAGCTAGAAATCGAAGAAATATCCAGCTATCTTCCTGCGCAGCCCGACCTCTGTACCTGTTTATTCTGCTATGTTCAATGGGGCTTAACACGCACATTTACTTGGGAGTAAGCCCCAGTGAAAACAGGGGCTTGCTTCTGACTAAACATGTACAGTATAGGATAGGACAGCCTCGATTTACCTGAAACCAAAGGGGGAAGAGGGCTTAAATTTGACTGGATTGTACCCAGTAATAGAATCCCAGTTTCAAGGGATTCATTCACACCCACCCGATCCAAAAGACACTGGGAAGAAGAAACATACGAAAGGCAGGATCCTCTCCAACACTCCTCCTCCTCCTGGGTTTCATGCTAGTTAGGTGCTACTCAAGCCGGATCGGCGGATCCTGTGTATTTGACAAGGAAGGAAGCCTAGCGGAGTTCAATAGGACTTGATCCGAAGGAAGCGTTCGCCGGAGTGCGGCCTTCCACGAATCAGAAAGGAGTGCTAATCAGCCTTGGCAAGTATCTGAAATGCTTTGTAGAGCCCAAACCTAGGCATGTAATTAAGACCTACTGGGTTCAGGAAGCCTTACTCTCGAGTAAGTACACAAAGGCAGGGAATACACGATCTATGCATGTATACTCACTGGATTCAATGCGGCTTACTGCTAGAACAGTGTGAACAGGACAATGCACGCTTAGACTCAGGAGTAAGCAAGTATATAGGATTGGAGCCTAAGGCTCTCTTCTGGTCGCGTCTTGGCTACTTCAGCCCTGTAGTGCGCACTATTTTCTGGAGGGCAAAGAAGAAGGGAGAGCTGCCTTATGTGTGTTTTAAGTTACTTTCACCGGCGGCTCCTTTCTTTTATTTTTATATTTTAAAGATCCTCCATACCACAGAGGAAGGCCTCCCAGTCTAACGTCTAAATGCTACGCCGCAAATAAACCGTGCGCGCTTTTGTGCCTTGCAAGCGGACCTTCTAAACCAAAGAGGCGCCTCTTTGCTTTGTTCCGTTGGCGACCTCTGCATTATTATTCCTGTGCAAAAATGGCTACCAGGCCCCTTTGTTTGCACACAGCTCTGTTACAGTTGGAGAGGGAGAGAGGGAGGGGAGGGGGAAGGAGCCAACGAGAGAAGGCAGGCAGGCGGGCGGGCGGGCAGCCCCTATGCGGCGGGTAGGCTGCTGTATCATCCACGTCGCCTTGCAAATAGCTTCAGCAAAGCGTATCCCCCACTGACCCCGTCGAATGGTGTCCTATCCGACGGACGTTGCTTAGCTACAGGGTTTACTCCAAGCCAATGAGGAAGGAGACCCGGGAAAGATGCAGCGCCTCGTTTCTTTACCTAAGTGTGGGAGTATCAAAGCCCATCAAAGGACAGGAGGAAGACCAGGGAACGGACTGAAGGCCCCTCTCCTCCCATTCGGAGGGGCTGATACCTGCGAATAAAAATGGGGAGCTAAATCTAGTCTAAATGTTTGCTCCTCGCTCTGCCTTCCTCCCCTGTTTAGAACAGCCGGAACCCTCGAATCGCCTCGGAATCGACCGGCATGAGGCTACTATGGATCCGCGTTGGCTGCTCCTTGGGTGTCAAAACCTTAGGTTCAGTCCCATACCCGCTTCTTACCCGGGAGTAAGTACCTCGAAATGGTACTTATTTCTGAGCAGGAATGCCTAGTCAAGGAGGGTGGGGGTGGATGCCGTTCTGAAGGGAATGAAGAGGAAAACAAATGGTGACTTATGTGACTTGGTGACTTATGGGGCCGATGCCAAGCGAGTTCACTTAGAAGTCAACCCAGCTGACTTCACCCAATATTACTTTCCAGAAAGCTCTCTTAGGATTGCACCCCTAAAGAGAGAACTGGGGTTGTGGGGGGCGTGTGCCTCTGATTCTCAGGCTCTCTCGCGCACACATTCACACCCACGCGGATCTTCCCTTGTCGCCCTAGCCTCTTTCTGCCCACATGCAATACCAGAATAAGCCACAATCGAGTTTACCACTTTGGGGTGCAGTGGGTAAGTCTAAATTAAAAGCGAAGGCGCGCCACGCAGTAAAATCAAGGGCAAAAGAGGAAGACTATTTCAAAATTTAGACTTCGTTTCCCTTTAAGAAGGGAGAAGGGAGTTTGTTAGGGTAGCCTCGTCCCTATTTTTCTTTCTTTTCACCTTAACCATTGAAAAAATGGGAGGGGGATAATGCTGGCGTCCTCCAAAAGCACATTCTTGGCTTTGGCCAGGAATCTGGCGCAGCTAAAATGAAGATGAGTTACATTTAAAAGCAAGTCCCCGCGACCTTCCTCCTGATGTTCTTGAGAAGACATGGGCTTAGATGCTCCTGGGGAGAAGGACTGTTGACTCTTTGTAAAAGGGGTGCGGGGGGGGGGGGAGAGAGAGAGAAATATTCTTGGACCCGCTTACAGCACATTGTATTTGATTCAGATAACACCCCAGCAATTCAGAAAGCTAAACGGAGCAAGATTTATGCTAGGTGTGGAAACGGGTTGTATATCATTTATGACGATCCGAAATGCGCGCGAAAGCCAAAGGGATGTTGTGCCAGAAACGTCTTTGAGCTTAAAGCAGAGCCATTAAAATCCGTGGGAGAGTTGCCATTGACTTCTATGAAGAGTCCCTCCTCTCCTCCATCTCTCTCGCTCGCTCTCGGGCACGGATCCCACAGCTGTTTACTTGGAAGTAAGCGCCAATTTAATCAATGGGGCTTTCTGGCCAAGTAATTTGCTTAGCCTCGGCGTGTTCCTCCGGGGCTGGCCTCCTGAGTCAAGTGGGGGGGGGGGAGCCAGAAATAGAGCCAAGGGGAGACGTCGCTGCCCAGTAATTGGGTTACGCTTTAAAGGGAGGCCTATGCCAATTCTAACAATATACTCCTACACAACCCCTGAAATGTATGATTTCGAGACTCACTTATGAAGGCTATAATGTATATATGTATAGCACAGTCTGTTCAAATCCCCATTGAGAGGGTGCCAATTGAGTGCTATGAATATTTTGAGAAAGGCTATCCCATTTTTTCTACGTATGTGCAGAACTGTGTGTGTGTGTGTTAGTTTATAATCCCTCCCAGCGATGCTTATAAATTATCGTGTCCCCTTTACTTGACTTTAAGAGGGAATAATAATGCAAGCCAGCCAAGGCACCATTTGAAGTCGAGCCCATAAAACATTGAGCTGTGGATAACACGTTGGGCCTCCCAGTCCCGCAGACTCAGCGGATGCCTTCTGAGTGACACACTAGACCATAAAGGGCCCGCAGGGTTGGACTCTTTGTGCATTCTTTTGATTTATAGTAGTATGTGAAATATGCCCTCACATGAAGAACATAAAAATAAAATCTACATGCACTATTTATTTATCAATTCAGTTGCCGGGAATTCCCTGGAAGACATATTAGAAAATCATTTTGTTGTGGTTGTAGCAGCTCACCAGTTGTGCGTATTATTAGTTATTGTATTGTGATTATTATTATTTTTTTAATGCTGGAAGAAACAGAAACTGCCATAGAAAGCCACTTTAGATCTGGAAGTGGTTAAAATATTTCTTCATTTGAAGCTGTTTATTCTGTTTTGTTTACAGATCTACAACACTTGGGTAAAAGTGAGATTTAACAAAACGATACATTTCCCCCTCTTCTCTCAGTTAACAACATGGTATTTTAAAAAAAGATAACGAGGTGAATATTTTATATATATATACACATATGTTATACTATATATATCCATATCCATCCTCGTTGTCTAGACAGACACAAATGTAGGAGTAAAAACCTCTCACACACAAAAAGAATTGCAGTAGTTGCCATCACAGGACGTGGAGAGATGGAGCTGCATTATTAGTCAAACTGAAAAGTGAGGTTTTGCTACTGTTCTGTGGGACTTCAAAAGATCTGAATCTTAACTGAGTGCTTTTTAAAGCGATAAGGGATGCTTCCTTCTGAATTAATGGGCATGTATCGCTTCTAACGTGTACCTAATGCCACTTTCATGTTGAGAAAAGCTTTATAAAACCCAGTAAGAGATTAAATGCAACATACAAATAAAGAGGAAGAGTGGGGCGGGGGGGGGGGATGTTTGTGTTTCCTGTCCCTTCTAGGCTTGGGGCAGAAACATTAGTTTACACAAGGATTGTACCAATGTCTGCTACAGAAGACTATATTAAATATTGATAGACCTAATTTCCTATCTCGAAAGCCATTCTGAGCATTTCAGAAGGATTTCGTCTCCTAAACCCTACCGCAGTCTTTCCTTTGTAGATACTTGATTGTCAATATTTCATTCAAAGTTTCTTCTTCTTCTTCTTCTTCCTCTTCTTCTTCTTCTTCTTCTTCCCTCCCCTCCCTGTTCAGCAAAAGTAAGTTTGCGTTTCCAGTGACTTGTACAAAATTGATTTATGGTTAGCATAAATATCATATCATATAAATAATAATAATAATAGTAACAAAAATAATAACTGAAACAACAGTTTTAGCCTGAATTGCTAAGAAAATCCTAATTACATCAACAATATTATATTGCTCCTAAATGTCAGTCTGAAGGTGTTGCATATTTTAGACTTTAAAATTATAAACAAGCAACCAGACGAAATGGTGTGTGCAACAGATAGGAAGGAACCAATTTATGTATGCAGAAGTTGGTCAAAGACCAAACAGTCAACTGGCCACTATATAGCAGAATATAACAATATATGAGATATAAGGTAGCTTTTAATGCTAAGTAAAACCATACCAAACAATCTGAAATAAATAAACATGTGATATATATAGATAGATATATATTAAAATAAAAAATGTATCGGCTCTTTTGTGTAATGTTTCAGTTTTTGTATTAATCTATGACTTACAATTTGCTTAATCCTTACATAAACTACAAACACCAGCCACTGTTACAACTGTTCAAAACTACTCTTTCTATTTCAGACCAAATATACTAAATAGGTGAAAATGTATAGTCACCAAAGACCTGAATCAATCTTCCCAAGTTAAGGGGGAAAGGGTGTGTGAAGAAACTCTACAAATATCCACATAAATACATTGAAGACCAGGATTAAATAATCAATGATACAAAAAAAAGAGTTCCTCTTAAAATAATAAATACATCTTATTTAAGTCCAAAGCAATCTTTCACATTACTGGAGAAAAAAATCTTATAAATTATAACTCTCGAAATAAGTCTCCGTTTTGGTCCCAAATGTTGTAAACGCCTCATCAGGACTCACTTTCGCCGAGTTCTAATGGATTTCTACAACTTACCTTCCAGTACATCGTTACCAATTATTACTCCCTTGAGGGAATGTTTAGATTTATTTATTTTTGTTAAGGATATTGCACTGCCATGCTTTTAAACGGCTAAAAAACATTTAAGAGGACAACAAGGGTGGGGGATGGGGCGGAAATAATTCTCATGGACTCGGTCGCCAAAGAAAACAAGAAATAGGTAGCTTCTACCGGGGACACACAAAAAAACCCACTGTAATACTCAAAGTAATACTGCAACGTCAGGGGCAAAGTGAGGTAATTTAAACGCGAATGCATTTCAATCTCTCTCTCTCTCTCTCGCTTTCTCTCTTTCTCTCTCTCTCTTTCTTTCTTTCTGAACGCGTTCCAGTCTACTACAGATGCGTCAGTTTGGGCGCCTCCTGAATCCTTCCCTGAGATGTGTGGTGAGAAGTGAGATCTGTGTACGTGGGATGGGGGTCACAAGGTCCATGGTGATGGTTGCCTGGGATCTGAGCAGCGCAGCTGTAGTCCACGCTGGCAGATGAAGGATGGGAGAGGTGGCCGATGTTGAACATGGGGCCAGAGGCTGGCATGGAATCAACGAAGTTCCCTCCGACATAGACCGGGCTGCCCTGCAAATTGGGGTTGGCGAAGCCGCCGTTGCTTTGCATGGCGTGATGGTCGTACTCGGCGCCTGGGTATCTCTTCTGCTGGGGCAAGCAGCTGCTGAGAGGCGCCGTGTAAGCCGCCAGCCCGTACATGTTTTGCTGCGATTTGGCAAAGGACGTCGGCGACGGGGCGTCGTAGCTCAAGCTGTTGACGGTGGGCAGCTGGCTGGAGTATCCTACATGGTTGGGCCCGCTCAAAGGCGGGCTCCGGTCTGGGGACTGCCCTACCGGGGAGTGCATAATTCCTTTCGCTTTTTGGTCTTTTTTGTACTTCATCCTCCGGTTCTGGAACCAGATTTTGATCTGGCGCTCCGTCAGGTTCAGCAGGTTGGCCATCTCCACCCGGCGAGGGCGGCACAGATAGCGGTTGAAGTGGAACTCCTTCTCCAGCTCCACTAGCTGCGCGCTGGTATAGGCGGTGCGGACCCGCTTGGAAGCGGGGCCCGGGGGGCTTTTGTCCTCGCAGTTCTCTCCTGTCCAAAAAGGAGAGAAAGAAGAAAGAGAGGAGGTTGGCTGGCTGGCTGGCTAATTTACAAAGCCTGAGAGTATTAACATTGCAGCGGCCGGGGGAGGGAGGGACGGGGGAGGGAGGGAAAATGCTTTGGCACTCTGGGGCAGCAGAGGACTAGGTGCCAATTTTGCGGGGCGCGGAGCGAAAGAGGCGCAC
Organism: Podarcis filfolensis; assembly: GCF_964270895.1. NCBI lineage: Eukaryota > Metazoa > Chordata > Lepidosauria > Squamata > Lacertidae > Podarcis > Podarcis filfolensis. Next base: position 22,247,318 of record NC_139604.1, on the reverse strand, counting down.
AAATCGCTATTATCACGCAGTTCCCACACTGCGGGAGACCTGCCCGAATTGGTATTATCCTCTATTTGTGGGGCATCTTTAGCTGTTCACGATCTTCTTTTTCCTGAAGGTCCCTCTCCTCCTGAAATTTTAACCCACCCACACCCCACCATTCCACACTTTCCCCAAAGTATGAAATCTGGACATTCAAAGCGAACTGAAACAGGACGGGGAAAAGACCGGGATATGTCCTCCCCGTGCACAATTGCCATTAATTAGCGAGGGTCGCTGCCTCATATCCTCACGGGAGAGGCGTGATTTAGGGACAGGGTGATCCAAACGACACTTTCCCCAAATCCTTCGATTTCATTGGATTTTATTTTATTTTCTTGAGACGGGCGGTGCTACAGCCGAGGTTTTCAGCTGCGGACAACACTCCCTCCCTCCGTCGCCCAGTGTCTACAATGAAAATGGGGTTCGATCTCCCAACTCCGGGGTTCTCAGAGGGTTAGGAAAGTTACAGTTCCAGATGAGAGAGTTGTAAATCATCTAACTTAATTGGAAGAATCGATCGATCCCTGACAGAGCCCAGGAAGGTTCTCTTGGCTGGTCCCAAATAGGAGCAGGGCCCAGGCCTCCAAACTTGGAAGACAATGGAGCCGCCGCCGCCTCTGGTACAGCTAACAAGAGGAAATCAGGCGCGTTTATTATCCGAGGCGGTGCTCTAACTAGCAAGACAGCAGAAGTGGGGAATCCCACAGGAAGAGCGTCCGGCGCGCGGGGTGGGGGAGAATCCGGGTTTACAACTCTCCACGCTCTCCTTCCCCAGGAAAGTTGGCAGCAGCCATTTCAAGACAAGGGAGAAGGTCGCAGTGGTTGGATCTGCGACCACGTCAGCGTGTCTGCATAATAAACACACGTTTTGTTAGACTGCGTGTTTGCATTTTGTACACACCTTTGACATTGCTCGGGTTTAGACAGTCTGTAAACTTTCTGCATGCCAAATAAGGGGAGGAATGCTTGGGTCTCCACCTTGTCACCACCAAGATGGTTTCAGAGGACAGAGTCGCCAAAAGCAGGCCACACACGCTTGGGGACAGAAGGTCTCAGAAGGTGATGGACCGCTACGGTTTATTTGTGATGGGGGAGTTATAACTGATTTGATACTTTTATTGCTTTATTGTGCTTATTGTAAATCTCTCTGTCGTTTTTTTAGAATGAAGAGCGGTCTAAACGCTAAGTAAGTAAGTACAGTAAGTAAGTAAGGGACAGAGGGAGGGTGGTCGGTCCACTCTGGATCTGGAGAAGAGACCGGTCTGCTAGAATAAAGACGGGGATTTATTGGTTCATTGTTTCCTCCTCCCTTTTGGGTAACGATAGCTTTTGCGTCATTACAGGCTTTATAGATTCCCCAGAATTCCCCTTCTGAAAAAGAAGGGTTGTCGTGGAATCTGATGTAAAGCACCATGGATAAGTTGCTAAATGGTGGGAATTCTGGGAAGAAGGAAGCTCTATGGTCTGTGGATGACTGCAATGTGCCAGAGGAAAGCTGGACACTTGGAATGCAAATTGGTGATATTGTATGTTGTATCGATTTTCATTTTTTATTGTGTTGTGCATTTGCATTTTGTACACTTTTTGGATATTTCTTATGTTTAGCAATTTTTAAAGTTCTTAAACAAATGACACTTTCAATAAAGAAGACACCTCTTAAAATAAGACTTCTAGCAATGCATTTTGCAGTGGGGATCCTTGCGAGCCTAAACTTTGAAATGACAAAAGAGCAGGAGTTTCTCAAATTCCATTCCCCGCCCTTGCACTTTTATTTAATTTTCCTCTTCCTACCCCAGACTAAAATCCTTACTGAAAACCAATTCCCATCTATTTAAATGAGACTTTACCCCTTAAATGCACTTGGGTAACTAACCTCTTTGAGAAGAGGCAAGGGAAGGGCAATATTAAAGGAGGAAATCTTTCGGCTGGTGCAATTTCTATATGAAATCATCAGTGTAGGCTTTGAAGTCGCACAGAATTCGCCCTCTGGCTGAATGTTCAAATGACAGCTGGAGGGGGGAGGAAATAAATGTTGCCAAGACAAGTCATTCCATTTACATGGCTCTCCCAAAGACCAGCAAGATGTCTCCAACTCACTTGTATCTTGCAGGGCTGGGAGAGTCAGATAAACGTCACAGCCTGGTCTCTGATGTTCTAGATGGGTCTCCTACCTTCAATATTGGGGGGGCGGGGAGTTAAAAGGGGGGACTGGGTACACCCATATTAATGACTACTAGCCATGAAGGTTCTGCACCACCTCCAAGTTCAGGAAGTTTGCCAATTATTGGGTAAGTTGGCGAAAGAAGGCTCTTGCTGCTCTGTGCTGCTTGGAGGCTTCCCATTGTCATTGGCTAGACACTGCAGGATGTAGCATGCTGGACTAGATGGGCCTTCGGGGTGCTGGTGGAGGGGAAGGGGATTAGATTCATAGATCCAGAGTTGGAAGGCACCCTGAGAATCATCTAGGCCAGGGTTTCCCAAACTTGGGTCTCCAGCCATCATCCCTAACTAGCAAGACCAGGGATGACCAGTGGTCAGTGATGATCCCTGCAATGCAGGAATATGCAGCTGTCCTATATACAGATTGAACTTGCAACCTTGGCATTATCAGCACCATGATCACACCAACTGAACTATCCAGGCTTGGCTTTTGTTGTTACTGTTTTCAGGGTTGTTGTTTTTTTGATGTATTTTGTGCTTTTTACATTGTTGTTTTTAGCTTGTGAACTGCCCTGAGCTCAGCAGGTGACCAGTTGGGTTCATCCAACCCAAACCCAGACCACTGGGGTCAATCCACTTCATAGCATTGTCTATAGGAGCAAACTCCTAAGGGCCAATGTCCCTTTGCCTCCCTCCTCAATAAAATATTTGAGGGGGCTGCCTCCCCAAGTTGATGGACATTGCCATTCAAATGGTGTGTGCGCGCACCGCATCTTGTGAATGATTATGCAGGGTGGGGCTTACCTGGGTGTTTCCCCCCTCCCGCCCCAATATTTTATTCAAGTTGGCACCCCTGAAATTGCCTAAACCCTGATTGGCAGCGGCTCTGCATAGCATCACAGAGCGAGGCACTCGGGAATCGAACCTGCGACCTTCCCCATGCAAAGCGGAGCTACAGCCCCTCGCTTGGCAGGACTCCTCCTGCTGCTGCTCTCTCTTTCCTGCCTCTTGCTCTCTGATTCGCGGTGTGTCTGGACTGGAGCAACCAAGGGAAGCCCCCTTGAAGGTCACAAAGGGCCTTGCTGCTCCCCAGGAGGTGGAGCTCGACTGGGTACCTGCGGGGGCGCAGCTGCTCTTCTGCTTGGAGTTCTGGCGGGACTCCTTCATCCACGGGAAGATCTGCTTGCTAATAGTGGCCGCCGAGCCGCCCGAGGCGTTGGCTCCGCCTTTGCCCTTTTTGGCGGGAACCGAGTGGGCGGGGTTGCTGCTGGGCGGCGAGGGCGACGGCAGTGCGGGGGGCGGAGCCTGTTGCTGAGGCGGCGGTTGCTGCTGCTGCTGCTGCTGCTGTTGCTCGGCTAGGCCCGGCGGCTGCTGAGGGCCTCCCTGGGCGCCTCCGGCGGGGCGCATACAGCTGCCGCTCAGCTCGGCGCTCTTGTGGGCCGGAGGCGCCCGGATGGCGGCGGCGGCGGCTCCTTGGAGCGAGCAGGCCGAGCCTGGGTAGTCGGTGTCCAGGGCGGGCTGGGCGTACGGCTGAGGAGGGCCCGGCGGGTAGCCGTAGGCGTCCGCTTTGCTGTAGCCGCCGTAGGCCCCGAAGAGGCCCGCGTTGTCGTAGTAGGCGGCCTTCTGCATGGTGGGCTCCGCCGTCGCCAAGGCCTCGGCAGCCCGCTCAAATAACATGGGCCGCCGCCCACCCTGTCACGCGGCCTGGCCTCCCTCGCGCCACGGGCCTCGGCCAGTCGCTGCCCCAGAAGCCACCTGGAAGAGAGAGAAGCGGGATGGGGGCGGGTCGCAGAGACAAGAGAGAAACGAGACAACCGTCAGTGAGGGAGCGAGGAGGGCGCGCGCCTGAGGGGAAGAGAGGGGAAAGCGGGAGGTGGTTTCCTCACACGTTGGCAACTACCTAGGGGGGCAAAGGGCCCAGGAACAGCTGCCCTCTTATACAAACACGCACCCCATTGTAGTTTCACATATACACACACACACATTTCCCATTCCAAATTCACCTTCACAACACACACAGACACTCCATTCCAGTTTCACCTTCTCACACTCCTTTCCAGTTTCGCCATCACACACCACACAAGCTCTTCCGATTTCACCTTCACACGACACGCACAAACACATGCCAGTCATATGTTCACAAGGCTACCTCATAAAACACTAACGTGGCCTCATTTGGCACGCCTCTCACAAGTCTTATTAATTGTTTATTAATCAAATTAATACACTGCCCTCCTGCAAGATCTCAGGGCGGCTCACAGAATAAAATACAAGATAAAATGCGAGTAAATAATTAAACCAAGACATCAAAACAATAACTCCGCCTTTCCATAGACATATTTAAAAGGCTGTGGAATATTAATCAGCCAAGGACCTGGTTGAAGAGGAGCGTTTTAGCCTGGCGCCTCAAAATATGTAATGAAGGCACCAGGCGAATCTCCCTGGGGAGAGCCTTCCACAAACCAGGAACCACTACAGATTCTCTTCCTACGTTCATGATCTATACTAGGGCCAAGCGCACAGGCTCGGGCACGTTCTGATCATATGGAACTCTTTACCGCGCCATGAAAATCACACACACGTGTACACTTGGATGGAATCCAGAGGCAATCCGTGCATCCCCTCGCCCCTTCTCAAGCGTGCACAAAACGGACAAAACCAGAGGGCTCTGCGAAGGCAGTCACATGGTGCTGTATCGGAACAGGTGCAAACTTATTTATAATGCTCACAAAAACAGTGGTCCAGCTGTGTTCTGAGATTCGAGCGATCTCCCCAACAGAGGGGGAAAGTTGCTTTGTCGCACACATGCATGCACACGATCTTCGTACCCGTTCTCCCTTGCCAGTAAGGGTCCATAGGAACCAACTCCTAGGGGCTGAGGAGGTCCCTTTAGCCCCCCAATAAAATATTTGAGGGAGTCAACCCTCCTCCCAAAGTTGATAGACATTGTCATTTAAACAGTGTATGCGCGCCATGTCATGTGATCAATTATGTGGGTCGGGGTTTACCTGCGGCCCCCTCCCCATATTTTATTCAAGTTGGCATCCCTGTTTCCAGGGATCTGAAGAGTGGTTCGGCTCTAGCGTAGCGCCCTAGAAAAGCATTTTGTTGTGGCAGGAAGTGCGTAAGGCCAGGGAAGTAGCATAACTCTGCACAGAACGGTAGCCTTTATATTTCTTCCCTGCACACAGTCCCCATCCCCCACGGTTTCTTTCACACATGCACCACGTGGTAAACAACCCTCATACAGTATCCTTGCATCGCCTCTTCCGCTTGGTCCCTTGTCGGAAATCCTGCCCAGCCCAGACTATCATATTACTCCCCCTCTCCCTCATCACTGCTCCTCCCTCTCCCCTAGCAAGAAAGTAACTGGGTGCCCTCTCCTGCCAATTCCCACGGACGGTTTTTGCACGCTCTCTAATACAGTATAGTGCATTTCACCATTGGCTTCGCTTCCATACAACCAATCACCTCTCCCTTCTCTCTCTCAACAGCGCATTCCAGAACAATTAGCAATGCACCCCGCTCTGAAACACAGTTAACCGGGGTGCAAGATCCATTGGAATCAATGGTTTTCTTCTCTTCCAGGTATAGGTTTCGACAATCGGGTGTGAAAAAATGAGTGGTCCAGAGCCATTATACCACAGTGGCATGGGTTTTGTTTTTTTTTTTTATAATATATTTATTGAAGTTTTCAAATAAAGCATATATTAGATAAGCACCACTTATCATTGTCCATTTAACATCTCTCAATTGTTACATGGGACTCCCCCACACCTCCCGCATACACTTACATCATTATTAAATTAATTTCAAACAAATTATCATTTAACTCATCTTAATTAATAATCTTAATTTGGTTTGACATATAATTCAGCCTTAAATCTAATTTAATGGTAGACAATTGTCTGCACTGGCATCCAATTCAGCACTCAGCCAAATTACAATATTTTTGTAAATAAATCTTAAATTTCCTCCAGTCTTCTTCCATCCTTTCTTCTCCCTGGTCTCGAATTCTGCCGGTCATCTCGGCTAATTGCATATAGTCCATCAGTTGCATCTGCCATTCTTCCACAGTGGGTAGCTCCTGAGTTTTCCAATTCTTGGCAATTAATATTCTTGCTGCTGTTGTTGCGTACAAAAAGAATGTTCTGTCCTTTTTTAACACACTCTGGCCGACAATACCCAGGAGAAAGGCCTCTGATTTCTTAGTAAAGGTGTATTTAAACACCTTTTTTAATTCATTATATATCTTCTCCCAAAAGGCCTTCACTCTAGGGCAGGTCCACCAGAGGTGAAAAAATGTTCCTTCATTTTCCTTACATTTCCAACATTTGCTATCAGACGAATGGTATATTTTAGCCAGTTTAACAGGGGTCATGTACCATCTATACATCATTTTCATCACATTTTCCTTCAACGCATTACATGCAGTGAAGTTCAGCCCAGAGGTCCACAACCTTTCCCAATCTTCAAACATAATATTATACCCAATATCCTGCGCCCATTTTATCATTGTTGATTTTACCATTTCGTCATGTGTGTTCCATTTCAGCAGCAAGTTATACATTCTTGAAAGTACCTTAGTCTTAGGTTCTAACAGTTCAGTTTCTAACTTTGACTTTTCCACTTGGAATCCTAGCTTTTTGTCATTTTTAAACACTTCTTTAATCTGAGCATAGTGTAACCAGTCTCGCACTTTGTCTCTCATCTTTTCTAAACTCTGCAATTTCCAGTTGTCACCATCCTTTTCTATTATCTCCCAATATTTTGGCCAGTTGGCCTCCATATTGGCTCTTTTCCGAGCCTTAGCCTCCAGGGGTGACAGCCACCTCGGAGTTTTATTCTCCAGTAAGTCTTTATATTTTGTCCAGACATTAAAAACTGATTTTCTGACAATATGGTTCTTGAAGGCCTTATTTATCTTAGCTTTATCATACCATAAATATGCATGCCATCCAAACGCATTATTAAAACCTTCCAAATCCAAGACATCCGTATCTTCAAGAAGTAACCAATCTTTTAACCAGCAGAAAGCTGCAGCTTCATAATACAACTTTAAATCTGGCAGGGCAAAGCCCCCTCTTTCTTTCGCATCTGTTAATATTTTAAATTTGATTCTGGGCTTTTTGCCCTGCCAGACAAATTTAGAAATATCTTTCTGCCACTTCCGGAAGCACTCTGTCTTGTCTACAATCTGCAGTGTCTGAAACAAAAATAACATTTTTGGCAATACATTCATCTTGATGGCAGCTATTCGGCCTAACAAAGAAAGTTTTAGTCTTGACCAACTATCCAAGTCTCTCTTAATCTCTGACCAACATTTTTCATAATTATCTTTAAATAAACTCAGATTTTTTGCTGTTATGTTTACCCCTAGGTATTTAACTTTTTTAACCACATTTAGTTCTGTCTCTTTCTGAAGCTGTTCCAACTCAATATCTGTCACGTTTTTCCCCAAAACTTTAGTTTTTTGCTTATTTAACTTAAATCCTGCCACTCGACCAAAGTTTTGAATCAGTTGTAGTACTCTTTTCAAACTAGACTCCGGCTCCTGTAATGTCAGAACTAGGTCATCTGCAAAAGCTTTAAGTTTATATTGTTTCGCTCCGACCTGAATCCCTTCCACCAACCGGTCCCCCCTAATCATATTCAGGAGCACTTCCAGAACCGAAATAAACAGTAATGGGGAAATCGGGCAGCCTTGTCGTGTACCTTTTTCAATTTTAAACTCTTCTGTAACCACATTGTTAACTATCAGTTTAGCCTTTTGTTCTGAATATATTGCCTCAATCCCGTTCTCAAACCCCCGTCCCACTCCCATTTCTTTTAAATTCCCCTTCATAAATTTCCAAGATATGTTGTCAAAGGCTTTCTCCGCGTCTATAAAAATTAAAACTGCTTTAGTGTTTATGTTTGTTTGTAAAAGTTCCAATATGTCTATGATGTTCCTTGTGTTAGTAAACATATGTCTGCCCGGGAGAAAGCCTGCCTGGTCTTTATGGATTATCTCACTTAAAACTTTCTTAAATCTTCGTGCCAAAACATCTGCAAATATTTTGTAATCCACATTTAAAAGGGAGATGGGACGGTAATTCTTGAGTTGTGTCTTTTCAGTTTCTGACTTTGGAATCAATGTGATAAATGCTTCTTTCCACGATTCAGGCGCCTTCTTCCCCTCCATTATTTCATTACTGACCTCCAACAAAGGTTGTATCAAATAATCCTTCAATGTCTTATAGTAGTTAGAGGTCAGTCCATCTGGCCCTGGTGATTTGCCCTGTTTCAGACTCAGGATGGCCTGTTCAATCTCTTGTCGTGTTATTTTGCCATTTAAAATTGTTCTATTTTCTTCTGACAGCTTTGCTAATCCATTTCTCTCCAAAAATTGTGTAATCTCTATTTCATCTTGTGGCCCTTGAGTATATAACTTTTTAAAATACCTCTGGAAGCACTTTCTAATCTCTCCCGGGTTCTGAATGTTCCTTCCTTCAACCTCTAAGTTTGTTACTGTATTTAATCTTTGTCTCCTTTTCAACTGCCAAGCTAGCAGTTTCCCACATTTATTTGCCGATTCAAAAGTTTTTTGTTTCATTGTTTTAATCTTCCATTCTATTTCCTGATTTATCAGCTTGGAATATTGCGCCTGATAAAGTTTAATTTCTCTCAGAATCGGTTGGGACTTCGGGTTAGATCTTAACTTCTTCTCCAACTCTTTGATACTTTCCAGAATTTTATCTTTCTTTTCATTTTGCAGTCTTTTCTTTAAGGAATTCTGTTGAATCAAGAACCCTCTCATCACAGCTTTACTTGCATCCCAGATAGTTCTTTTTTCCACCGTAGTGTTCAAATTAATCTCAAAATAGTCCTTTAAGGTTTTTTGGGCCTTCTTTACAATTCTTTGGTCTCTAAACAGGCCATCATTCATCTTCCATCTAAAGGAGCCGATTGGGATCAATGTCATATCCATTCTCAAGGCGTTATGGTCGGAGCCACAGTGGCATGGGTTTTGAACTCTTGCACCTTGACGGAGAGCACAGGCAGCTGGAAGTGTACAACTCTGAAATGAATTGTACCGGCCTCCAACTAACAGTGTAGGGGGTGGGTGACTCTACAACTAAAAGAGATGCCCAAACCAAGCCGAATACAGTGATGGATAAACGGGTCTCTGACGAGTTAGGAAGGCATAGATCCTTCTGTACAATGTTCCCTTTGTCCAGCTAGAGTGAGGTGGAGTGAAATGTTTGCCCCTGATTTCCCAAAAACAGAGTGTTAAATAACTTTATTTTAGTATTACAATAAACTGATGTTATTCCCAATGTAATGGGTATGGGTGTTTGTTTTTTAAAGGAACAGTTATTTTTCAAAGAAGGAAGAATTATCATTTAGCTTGGCGTGCTAAATTACCTTGGATTAGCTGTTACAAAAATAAGTTTGTTCAAGTGATTTCATTTCTAGCCTTCAAATTCTTACTGCTTTTGCATATATATTTTTAACGGTGCTCGAAAACCAAACACTTCTACAATATTATTTTCTTCTACCATATTATTATATATCTCTTTATTTTCCCGGAGGCATTTTTTTATGGGCTCTACATTCTATCCCTTTGCCATTTTGGTATAAATATTAACCAACATTTTGTTGTTGTTCCTTTTTTGTCTCTTCACTCCCCCACCCTTGGGGTTTTATTTTTTCCTCAAGTCACGCATGCGCGCGACTATTTGTGAGCCAGGAGTGACATGATGGATTGAACCAGAACTGGAACCTGAAAAACCAGAGAAAATTCCATCTCTATTGTAAATCCTGTCTCTTGGTGTTTTGCTTTGTTTTTCCTGGGAAGATTTCTACGAAGTTAAAGTGTAACTAAGGGCATTCAATAACTTTCATTTGCAATATAAAGAAGAAATACATAGGTCAGCTACCTTAGCTCCTAGTCTTTAGAGATATTTCAACTAAGGTTTCTTGCAGATTGTTTTGACGCAAAAGCTATCTAAAGTAGAGAGAAGCGATTTCCAGGGCAGGGTTTTTCGCTGCAAGGGTCTCTTGTTTGTTTATTACCATGCAGGAAAGATTCCTGGTTGGGGAAATCCCTTATTATTGTATTATGTAGCATTAGAGCTCCACTATTTCCTGTATATAAAACCTGCATTTTTGGGTGTTGGAAGAAGGGATTGTTCTTCAATTATGGGGAAAGACCACTTCCCCCCTTATTTTCTAGATTCTGATGAGTGTGCTTAGACATATCTGTGGCCCAAAATATAAAAAATATGTGTGCGGTGCTCAGAGTTATGGGCTTAGACTGGAAAAACTTGGGTTCCTTTCTCCATTAAACCCAGAAGCACCCTGGGTAACTTGGGCCAGCCACTATATCTCAAACTAAACTACTTTATAGGGAAATTCTGGAGATAAAATGGATTGGGGAAGGTATGGAGACCCAAGCTTTTTGGAGCAGAATTCAATAGATAAATAGATAATTGCTTATCAGTGTATAGTTTGGATACCTTGTATGAAGCATACAGTATGTTTTTAATAGGCCAGTCCGTTGAATTTACATCTGTGCTTAGAACTGAGATGTCTAGGAAATATTTTCTGAAACTCCTAATTTCCAAAGATGAAAAGTGTCATTTGCAATTAGTGACTATTGGGTTCCTAGCACATCACTTATAAATGTACTCCTCAGTGATAAGACCGAATTAATTCAAATTAAATTTATTCACAAGTAAGTGATAAACACTCCAATCCCATCCTTGTTTTATTTAGAATCTCTACTGAGTTTGTATGGGACTTTCCCCTAACAGTTAAAGTATGCACTGAATTGCATCTTTTAAGATCACAACCAGCAAGTAGTTGTCAGCTCCAAATGCTGTCTGAAACGCTACCCCTCAAGCAAGTTTGCTAAAGGATGCAATTCATAAGCCTTTGAGCCTGAAGGCACAATTTCCAATTATTTAATTGTGTGGTTACAGCTTTCAACCCCTGCATTTTTGGTCCCCAAATAATCCTATGAAATTAAAATCTCCGTGGGAGCTGACTGAGTGCTGGTGAATCTGGATGTTTACATCCGAATAAATCAGCTTATGATCACAAAATGTAGTGTTCTGATAATGATACCAGACAAGCTGATGTCTGTCACTAGCAGCCTCCCCCAAACAATTTTGCATTGTTTGTATTTATAGGATATCTTTCTTTTCGCCTTATATGTTTTCTGACTCCCCAGTAATCATTTATGGATGTCATAGCTACAACTTAATTTATCACACAACATATTTATCATAAAACATTCCTAATTACTATATTTTCTCATCTTTGTCATAATCTACTACCCTCACTTTAACCTACAAAACATTCCAGGTGCCTGCATTTTAAATTGGAGAACAATAGTTGGGTGGGTTGGTTGGTTTGGACACATTTTGGTTCTTTCAGCTAGGTTCCTTACAGTGTAATCCTATACATGTCCACTCAGAGGAAAGACCTTTTTAGGATAAATGATAAATGGTTCCTAGGTAAGGCAGTATTAATTTCAGCCTAAGAGTGGTGATTTTTTTTAAAAGGCAACTTTAAATAAAATACAATTTAGGACATATTCCATATATCCATGCCACCTCCTCCAGAAATCTAAAATATAGTGAGCACTTCTAGAAGGGGTAGCAGTGTTAGTCTGTTACAACAAAAACATCAAAGTCTCGTGGGACTTTTCAGGCTGACACATTTATTGTGGCATAAGCTTTCTTGGTCTTGAAGTCCCCTTCATCAGATGCATGAAGTATTATCCTCAAGCACTGGAAGAAATTTATATCTATAAACACACACGGTTTGTTGCAAAATGCCATGAAATACAAGAAGGATACGGATTTTTAAATTTTTAATAAAGATGAAGAAAGACCAATAAGGAGTTACATGATTTCCTTCCATGTATCTAATCACGTTGAATCACTTATTTATTCACGAATGATCATCTATAATCAGAAAGTTCAACCCTCAGCCATTTACAAATTCACTGGTAGTCTGCTCTGAATTGTTTTTGTTTATTCCAACCCAGCACCCTCTCGCTGCCTCCTGCTTCATTCACCAAAACCAGGTTTCTCCCAAATAGCGCACGAAGCCTTCAGAGAGAATATTGCTGCAAAACTGAGGAGCTTTATTTCTTTTCTGAAATACCAACTGCTTGTGAACTCTGCTTGAACCTAACAAGGAGGCAAAGGGCCATAAATCACATGGACAATGCTCTACTGTTTGGTGGCTCATCTTTTTAGATCTACACACACGCGCGCGCACACATTTTCTCCCTCTTTCCTTGTTTTCTTTCCTTCCCTTCTCTCTTTTAAAACAGCAACAACAACCACCACCCTAATGGCACGTTTTGCTTTTGCCAGGATGTCATAAGCTAAAAGCAATGGGGTTCTTTTCGTAGGTAACACCCAAGCACTTAGTGGTTTGGCCCGAACTGTTTACAAGCTGCGTGGGAGGCAGAGCAGGGAGCAGAATTCGCTCCCGAGCCTAAGGAAGCCACAAAATATCCGTGCCCGTGTTTCGAATTTCCTTTTGCAAGCATCTAGAGAGGTTAACCTTGTCTGAACCGTTGTGCTATTAGGCAGAGTAATGGATCCCATTGTTCCCTTACTACTACTCTCAATCCACTGCGAGGAATAATCTCTCCAAATCAAACTGACTACGGGGCGTAGGGGCGGAGAATGAGAGTCTCAGCAACTACCTACCCCCTTCCACACACCCCTCTCTCTCTCACACACACCCCACCACCACGCACAAAACACCACGTGCCACAGAAGAGCCCCAAACTCCGCTTCTGCCAAGTTCCCGGGCGCTGACAATTGCGTTCGATCGGATCCCCAACCCGCATATTCATACGAAGCAAGTCCTCTACTAATGCGTCCACTACACTTAATTCTGCTGGGGATCAATACCTAATATGATCCCGAATAAATAAAAAGCAGTAAGAGGGAGAGGGAGAGGGAGGCCGGAGGAGTGGTTAATAAGCAGCCGGAGTTCTCACTGCGCATATCAATGCACCTGTCACGGTGCTGTGTAGCAAAATTTATGACTTGCTGGCGCTAGGGCAGTAAACGCTTCAGTAAGGAATGAAAGCAGCGAAGGGGGGAAGAAGAAGTAGGAGAAGGAGAGAGAAAGAAAAAGAAGGGGGCCGGTGGGGGGGGAGGGGAAAGACCTGGGCACGGCGGAGTGTAAGACAGGCTGCGTAGGAAGGGGAGACCGGCGAAAGAATGCCCCAGTCTGCAAAAAAATTCCCTTCTCTTGCAGCCTACGAGGGGGCAGATCAGTATATAAAAGGGCCGAGCCGTTGTCCTTTTGGCGCTTTCCCCGCTTCTAAAGCAAGGCTGATATTCGCACCGCGCCGTGGCAACCTCTAAGTATGTTCGGAGTCCAGGAGAAGCCCTTTTCTACCGACGGAAGGACTCTCCGGGTCTTTGCTGGGAAGAAATGCAGGGTTGAACCGAGCGATCCGCTGCGGCCGCCAGGAAAGAGCCTGAGGAAATGAGCTATTCTTCGAGGGAGGGGGAGAGAGAAATGGGTGATGGATGTAAATTGACCATAACTGCCATATTCTATCACCGTCCTACTGGATCATTTTGGCTATCACCGCCATGCTGGCAGAGGCATTGTGTATATTCGGTGTTATGAGCTTGTACACAGGAGCTCATGCGTTATGATGATATGTAGATGCTTCTCCTCTTCCTTCTGCTCATCTGTTTGTTTCCAGTAACTCGCAGTCTACAACATAGTCATGCTCTCTTACATTGGCTCGAAGGGCATATATACTCTCTCTCTCTCTCTCTCTCTCTCTCTCTCTCTCTCTCTCTCTCTCTCTGTGTGTGTGTGTGTGTGTGTGTATCTAGGCATAGACTTCATCTGTAGCCTTGGGGAAGATACGTCGTGTTGGGAAGAGAGCTAGCTTAACACTATGTATGCTCCTTGAGTAAATCTACTTCGAGCATAACTGTGTTGTAAACCTCGAGTTGGGGGAACGGGGCATGATCCATTAAAAAACGGAGCACGTTAAAACCCAACAGTGTTCAACGCCAGATATTTGAAATGCTTAACTAGTGCGGAATCATGACTACATTTTCCTCCAGCCTTTGGTTTCATGTCCTTAGACGGTCGCTGGCATCTGCGTTTTGTAGGACCGAGCAGGATCCTTGTGGTACAGCTTCATCAAAGGCTTTTCCTAGCCCACCACCATCTTTAATAATGATCTACTGAAGCGGCATGATAGGATATCAATTCTGCTTAGGCAAAAAAAAAATAACCTCCGTGGCAATAACCTTTTATCTATGTACTCCAAGTATTTGTTTGAGGCCACTGAATATTAACAATTTTTTTTTTTTGAAAATCGATTGTCAGTTACATTATATCATGTGTATTAGTGCTCCTAGGGGGATGAACTGCCAGGATCCCCCCCCCCGACACACACACACAAATACACGCTTCCTGCTCCATTTAAAATCCATCATCTACTGGTAAACCTCACGTGGAGAAAGAAAAGTAACAAATGTAGCCGAAACCATATTTTTTAAAAAAACAAACACTCACCACAGTTACGTTTTTTCTTGTACTGTATTTTATCTGTAACACTTTTGATAGGATCTTCAGATTCCTTTGGAAAAAACGTGGAGATGTACCTGGAACAAAGGGGAAAACTCAGTGGATCCCCCCCCCGTCGCGTTTTTAACCAGGGGCATCATAAATAATGTATATATTAGGCAGAGCTATTCACTCTTACATGTATAATGCAATAGGACATGCTCCCAGATAGGTGCGCAGAGGGGCTGCAGTCCTCTTTGACTTTACGGTTTTAAGCGGGTTTCTTTTTCTTTGTTAAAAATAATGTCTAATTTTCTTTTTATTGAAATATTATACCCAAAGTGCTGGGGCAACTTTCTGAGCTTGGGATATACTCTGTGTGCAAATCTACACAGAATCAGAGTCACACGCATCCATGCACACATACATGCCTTTCTCCCCCTCCTCTTAATATTTAACCATTTGGGGAAGTAAGGAATTGCAGAAGCCCTGAACTCAAACTTTCAGAATCTTTTTCACACGCACACATGCACAGGGCTCCATAGCATCTCTGTGTGTCCGGCTGAGAATGGAGAAGAAATACCTCCCCAAAAATTGTAGTTGTTGTTGTGAGCAGGAACTTTACAAGCACCCACAAAAAGCGGGTTTGGTGTACTCCAGCGCCAGTACACCCCGCGCCCCAGAAAGCCATATGCATCAGGCGTAAGAAGACAAGGGTAATAGGATTGAAGGCAACAGCATTCTACTCCGAAGAATGGAAAGCTAGCAGGGAGACCCCCGCGCCATAACCCGAGGCTCATGCATTATGTATGGATGTAGTGAGCTTGGGTATGTCACAGGGAGAAAAGCCCGGCCGTCACACACCCCTTCCAGAATCTTAGCAGCCCTTCTGCACTTTTCACACGAGGGCTGCTCCATGCAAGACGCAGCCAGATTATTATTATTATTATTATTATTATTATTATTATTATTATTATTATTTTGCTGATGCTAAGGAGTGATTTACCTACCCTCCCTCCCCAGAAAACCAGCTCGCGCCACTAATTTGGGGCTACCGTTACCATTTCGCATCGGAAATCTGCCAACTAAGAACTTTGAAGAACATTAACAGAGCTAGTAGGTAGGGCAAGTGGGCAGGCGGGGGGGGGGAATCCCTCCTCGATGAAGCCTGGGTCATTATAAAGAGAAATATCTAACAAGCATAAGCCTTTGAAATGACCTTTGGCTTGTATAGCAATAACTCACCACTTAATGAACAACCAGCGGAAGCCCCCTCCAAGAGCTGGCAAGGAATCGAGATTCCAACTTTTCTTCTCTTATCCCTCTCCAAGCCCAACTGGGAAGCAAAGCAGCCCCTTCCTTCCCTCTTTCCCCGAGCCACCTCTAATTTATGCCGACAAAGTGGAGTTTGTGGGGAAGTGGAGCTGGCTGGTCACACACGATGCTCTAACCAGGTCTTTGGTCTTCCAAGGCCTGTGCCCAGCAAACGTCTTATATAATACATCCACGTGGGCGGACGTCAACTTTAAGTGGTTTTATTTATTTTTTTCGCCCTAACCCCTTTAAAAACGCAGTTCGTTAGAAATAAGCAGTGCCTCTGTGCGTGTGTACAGTATAAGAAGAAAGCTTAAGTTGAAGGGGGAGTGTGGTCAGCATCAGAGAAGCCCCTGAGCTCAAGGATCATTATTTGCACATACAAAAAAAGGCAGACATTGTTACCCGCTGTTGATTAACGTGGTAAGTTTTCATTTTGTGTCTAATTAATTATCGACTTCTGAATCCTTCTACAGCAGCAATAAGACAACGCAGAAAGATGCTGATGGAAAACTCTCTCTCTCTCTCTCTTTAACAAAAAAAACAAAGAAAGAGTAAGCAAAAGCAAATGTTTAACATGCTAGTTTGGGGTTTGTTTTGATGCGCAAACTGTCGCCCGAGTTTCCTGTCTTCTGCCTTGGGCGCCTCCTGAGCAGAAGCGGCTTCCAGAAACTGAGACCTCAAGCCTGAGCTCTCCCCCAAGGGCTGTCAGGGATTTGCAGAGACCCCAGGGCCGTTCTCAGAGGATTCCCCAGCGCGCGCCCACTCCAAGATAGAGAGAGATGATTGAAATTTTAGGTGAAGTTCCAAGCAGGAGACTCCTCCGCCGCGTAAGGAAATGAAATGCCGCTTGTCGTAATTGGATTCAGCGGACTAACTTGTCAGGCCCGCAGCTTGGAGGCAAAAGGGACTCTAAAGGTGCGTGGAATGGGGCGTGGGGGGGAGGTCGCTTGCTTCGAAACCTCTTCTGATAGAGACCAGCGCAGAACATTTACCAAAGTGCTGCTTTCTTCCCCTTTCCATTGTTTAGCGAAAATAATACGAATTATCACTATGTGTAGGATGTGGAAACTTGAGTGGGGAAGCGACAAAAAGATCATGTGTCTATTCATTCCTTTTCTACATGATCATACGATGAGCTGAAAGCTATGCATTGCTTCCTAGGGAGCAAGTCCCACTGAACTTAGTTGGACTTAACTTCTAAGTGAACGTCCATTAAGACTGGGCTGCATGAGCAGAACGCTGCACGCTTAGGACGCAGCAAGTTTTCATTGAAATCAGTTCGATTATTCCAGGTAAAAATGCTGTGGATTCAAGAATACCGGGATGCTATTCGCAGTGCTAGTTGTAAATTCCCACTGAAATCATCTAGACTGAAATCCAAGTAAGACAGCGATCCTTTCCTTACTTACCTGGGAGTGATCTGCATTGAGTTCAATGTGCAAGATTGCTCTCAAAGTGGATTTAAACCGGAGTGGCTTTTAAGGCCCCTGATTTTAAACAGGATCGAGTTTCTTTGGATGTAAAGAAACGGAGTAAAAGACAAATGAGCTATCTACCCACTCGATATTTTTAATAATGTGATCCCTGCTTGATGGCAATTGGCCGCAGTCCAGCACAGAGCTCAGTACACCTGTGTTGCAGTCCCAAAGGCACCTAGGGAGTAAGTCCCGTTGAATTCAGTGGGATTTACTTCCGAGTAAACAGGCGGCGCAGATGCGGCTGCACTGTTTGTTACTATGTGTGGGATTGGTTGCGCCTAACTCTGATGAGTTGTAGCTCTTATTTCTTTCGATTATGGGGTGGTTCATACACACAGGCAGATACACAGACCCTAGGAAACGCCGCTGTAGATGGAGCCATGAAAAATATTTCAGAAGTATGACAAAAAAGTGGTCCCCCGCCCCCCAGCATTTTGCTTTTGTTTGTTTCTTGCGGGAGGGAACAATTCAGAGAAGGTGGCAGATTCATTGTAAAACAAACGCGAAGTATGAAGGGCGAGTCAACGTTTCCAGAAAGAGCTACCAGAAGCAATAGGCAGTGACACGATTCCCACTAGTTGTGTTTAGAATATTATATATATATATGCATGTGTATATACACACACACAGTGAATGAGAGAGAATTCCATTAAGTCTGACAGCCCGAGGCTAACAGAGCAGTCTAGAGCCATTGAAATACATAGGATGCTTGCCATAGGTCATGAATCCTAACCCAAACTGTTACTTTTTGGTTTCTTGTTTGAACACAAATATATGTCTTCCTTTGAAGTGCCTAATGGAAAACCCTCTTTTCCCCCACTTCCAGGTCACCCCAGCACTTGATGTCTTGGGTTGGGGAAATGCAACGCAGAAAAGCCCTAAGTTTACTACTACTACAGCCTCCACAACAACAAAACATATTATTACGTCTATACATGCATATATATAGTTCTATAGACTACTAGCACGTTCTATTTCATCTCCCATTACCTTGGTGGTGGGGAGTGGGGGGCGGGCAGAAAAAAAGGGGATCTGGGATTCAGGATTCCATCTTTGTTCAAGCTCATGCAGTCGCTTACCTGTATCCTAAAACTGTCCTCTTCGGTCAGAAATTGCGCGCTTTCAGCTTGGAAGATATATCCTTCCTCCTTTGTTCTGCAGACAATACACTCCTAAACCTGATCTTGCGGGTCTGCTCGAGCATTTCCATAGACCAGTATTCCCGGTAGAATATATTTTTTTCAAGAGCAAGCCAAGATTGCAGCAGCTCCAATAAAAGAGGGCGAATGGATTCTGAGTTCGTTAGGTTTAATAATAATTTCGGAAATCCTTCACAATCAACCCCATGGAATAAAAAAATAAAGCCAGCTGGTCAAGCTTATCGTTTTGCTTTGTTTGTAAATAACAAGCGATGAGGCCATATACGCTTCATCTTTTCAATTATAGCTATATATATATTACCTTAAAATAAAAAAGAGCCGCCGAAGAAGCCTTCGGTAATAAGAAATACAGGCGCTGCCTTAAAATATAAGCATATTTGTTCACGTGATCCTGAGAGAGGAGATGGTTCTGATTAAGGCTGGAACTTTCACTCGGGTTATCCTCTGTAAATCCTCCCCCATGTATCCTCGGTCTAGGTGGCTGCGGAGCTGGGGTGGGCTAACCCACAGGGCCAAAGGCACCCACAAACCTTCCTAGGTGGGGCGGGGAGCGAGTCGTAACAACCTGCTCTAGTCAAGGTGTCCATTCACCGTCCAAGTGCCCAGGGGCATCACACACACAGCGTAGTTTTCAGAGCCCTCTTTAGAAATCCACATTGGCTTCATCACCTTAGGAAACTATTTCACAGAGTAGGTGGGGATGGTGATGAGGAGGAGCGGGCGTGGGGGGCGGCGGCGGCGGCGGGAGGGAGGGAGAGATTGGGGTTGAGGTTGGGGAGGGGGTTTGCAGACCTTGTCGGATATTCGCGGCAAGTTGAACCAACATCACAGCAAATTTGGCTCCAGGATCTCTATAGGGTTATAATAACCCGCGATCAAAACGAATTGCGGGGGGGGGGCTCATGTTAATAGTAGGGGTGGGGCTTGTTCCCCATTGCTCCTCAAAATAATTATTATAGTTTCATAATGAAGGAAGATGTGTGGGCTTGCCTTGCTTTGCTATTTCTGTAAAATCCACTGACGATAGAGGGTGGCTGTAACTCTGTCCTAGTTACCCTTCCATTGTATAGAATAATCTCGTTCTTTTCACCTTTCTTGTTGTTGTAGGGGACAAACAAATTCGGCAAAGTTGGGTTTGGTCTACGATGAAGGTTGAAGATCAACCTTGTCTTCATGGCTTAATAGAGAGCTCCTGGTGTTGGGGAAGCAAGCATCTGATCTCTGTCCTACTCTGTCCTAACTCTCGCTTGTATTTATGTCTGTGTAGAAACCTTCTTCAGATACAACCATCTCGCGAGTTTGTCACACAAATAATGTCCGAAGCAAGTCAGATTATTGCGCAGCGTTCTTGTTGTTACTATGATGATGATGATGATGATGATGATGATGATGATTACTATTACAGCTCTTTTGTCTAGTGTCTCTAAAAGTAACTTGGAGCTATAAAAGCGCCCAACCTAATCTAGAATCTCCTAAGATTTCATTACCATCCAAAGCATGGGGAACTTGACAGTAATGTATTACCTTACAATACGCACCATAAGTGTGTGGTAGCATTTATCTAAATTACTCTGCTTTATCCTGACTTTGCAAACCAGTCTTTTTTTAAACACAAACACACACACACCACACACACACGGGGTGGGTGGGTGGTGGAAGAGGAGATAAATTGTAGTCCTGTTATCAAAGCTCAAGCAGAAACTCATATTCAAGAATCTGCTGTCACTTAAAACCTGCGGGCACAGGATCCAGTCGCGTTTTATGCATTTCTGGAGTCTGACTACATGCATGCTCACAGGGGAGTAAGCTCCTGAATGTGAGACATAATTCCAGGTAAATCCCAGGTACTCAGGATTGCATCCCATTGCCTCCGATGGTTCCAGTGGGAACGAAGCATATGAGCTGAATTGGGAGCCCTCTACTCTTCCCGGTCAGATGTCTCTTCGTCTAGCTGTAAAACCTGTCGGCGTCGGAAATAAAAGCTGGTTCCAAAAATAATTTAACCTGAGAAACGCATACTAACAAAATCAAGCAGAGATAAAAGGAATAAGGATGCTGAAGAAGAAGCGGGAGAAGCGACTTCTAAATATTTTCAGGGGGGTGGGGTGGGGTGGAGATCGCACCTTCCAGAAGGGCCACCTATAAATTATGCGGCTAAAACAAACAAGCAAGCAACAACCCTACGAAATTAAGGCTGAAAACGCTGCAAGCCAAGTGTGAAGCTCACCGAGAGGGCGGGAGGTGAGGGGGACTCCCAGTTTGGCCGAGATGTGCCTCCGTAAAGGATCTAAGGCTTTTCAGTCCAAGCATATGTTCATAGAGCAATAAAATGGAAAGATTTACAGTCCTTGCTGGGCCTCCTTCTTTCTCTTTCTCCCCCTTCCACGTCGTACCACCCCTCCATCACACACACACAAACGCAGGCGATCAGCATCGCACCCTTCCAGGAATTACTTACGATGATTTATAACAATAAACCCGGCAATTGTCAAACTGATAAAATATACTGGGCGATACGCAGGAATCAGCGTTATCATTAAAGGGCCTTTTCCGTTTAGGTTCGGAGTTTCTTTGCCTCTCTCCCTCTCTGTCTGTGTCTCTTGCTCTGTCTCTTGTGTAGTTTGGGTTTCTTTCTGGGACAAACCAGAAAGATATATAAAAACTTTGCTCGTGTGTGTGTGCGCGCGCGTGGACGAATTCGGAAAGAGCAAATCTGATTCTTAAGTCACTATCCCAAACCAAAAGCATTTGTCATCTTTGAATAATTGAATTAATGTGTTATTGTTTGAATGTATAATTCATAGCGCAGGAAACTCTGTCTTTGTCCTGACACATAGCGGAAGTAATAAAAAATATGTATTATTATTATTATTATTATTATTATTATTATTACACAAGCTCTCCAAGTAACGCGTAAGAAAGACCACACCGCTTGCCAGAAACAAAACAAAGCATTTCCAAACAGCCAAAGGCTTAGGAAGATAGCTCTTGGCTTTGTGATATACACACCCATATATATATATATGTATGTGTGCCTATGTATTTGCGTGTATAGTTCTATCTATGTGTACACACACAAATGCATAGACAGACACACGCACTGCAGTTCAAAATTCCCATTTGCTGAAGCGAGTCTTTTCCCCGCCACCCAAAACAAAACAAAACAAAACCCAGACTGACTGGCTGGGTGTCTTCTACAAAATACTCAATGCCGACTCCAGTGGGACTGTCCCCATCTTCAGGTATCCCACCCCTCAATGGTTCCAGAACGCCATCCCTCCCCACAAATATATTGCCAAACGGAACATCTGAAATCACCCACGTCTTTGTGTGACGGCACCATAGTGTATAGCCTAACCGGGTCGGGAGGGTGGCGGCGGTGGAGTGCCCTTAGAATTCATTATCTCTTGGTTAAAGTCTGCCTTGGGTAAAATTTCAACTCCGTTTTATAGCCTTCTATTATGACGCAAAGGGGAAAAAAATTTACGACCCTCGCTTGAAAAGAAGATCAGGGCCTTTTCTCACCATTTAAGAATGGGGCAGCAGATGCCCTGACAGCTATCATTGTTCCCAGTAAGATATAAACAACCAGTAAATCTTCACCCATTTCCCCACACAAGCAGCTTTTGGCCAGACCTCCCTTCTCTCTCTCTCTCTCCTCTCTCTCTCTTCTGCTGTGGAACATAGAAAGATCCTTTCCTTATTCAGTACCAGAATATCTCATAATAAAGAGTAAACATTGGGGTGTCTCTCTCTCCCCCCCAATATGCCTACTACAGCTTCTGACTAGGGCAGAGTTGCAAATCAAGAGGAGAAGGGCCCCTATTTGTCAAACATTTGACAGCTAAGTTCATTAAGGATTTCGAAATATAAAAGGAAAGAAAGAAAATGTGTACCTACCAAGCTCCGCTTTCTTTCTTTCTTTTATTATTGGTAATTTCCCCCCCTTCGGCTGTAGCCAAAGAGCTAGGTGTGCATAGAAAGAGCCTGCGCCCCTTTGTATATTATATTCTTGGGATCTCTTCAGTTTTCAAGTCTGATAGAGTCCTTTGCTTGGCAGATTAATGACGACTCCGTGTTTCTTAAGGGACGCGCTGAATTAATTATTTCGCCCATCACGTGGTCAGGACTTGGAGAAAAATCTATTCTTATCATCTTCCTTGCACTTTGAGAGGCTGTCTGCTGTGACTCTTCCCTAGCAAAAGATGATTTGGGTCTACATGGTTAGATTTAACCCTCTCCTCCTCCTCCTCCACCTCCTCCACTACCACCATCTTCCTGACACACACACGCACGAAAGAAAATAAAAGAAATCGGGGGTGGGGGGAGCTTTGGCAAACATGGCCGATGGAAGCTACTTGAGGCGCTCCATTGAAAAGTCCCTGTTTACTATACTGTAGAGAGGATTTGTTCTGGATCCTGCCTCTCCCCCCCCCCAGCCCCGCCCCGCTTCCGCACCATAAGGACTAGCGGCGAGGCAATATACAAACTGGAATTGATGGCAACGGGAGGAGCACAAGGCAGCTGAGAAGCCTTCAGCGTAAATTTGTGTCCTGAATCTTTACCACTCGTGGCTGTGGCGGTGCGCTGACAAACAAACACACAACAATCCCTCATCAGTCTCTCCTGTCTAAAGGGGGAAAAAATCATACTTCGCTCCAATACATGGATGGGGGTTCCTTGTTTTCATTCTTCCAGGCTGGATGATTTGGTTTTGGACTCCAGTTTTGGCTGCTCTTCCAAGAGAAGACAAGTCAACATGTGTAAAAGGGGGAAGAAGGCGGGGGAGCGAGGGGGAAACAAATCAAAATATATCCGATAAAAATAGCGCCATCGACCTCCTAGACAGATAAATGCTTTATTGCTGTCAGGGGTGTTTATGTCGGAAGGAAGGAGGAGCCTTTCATGTTAGAAGTCTACAGGAACTTTCTGAGTGCTCCAGTCGTCTACAGATTGATTCCTAAGAAATATAAGATAATAGGTTCCTAGGAACAAAAAAAGGGGGAGGCCTGTTTCTGTCTGCAGAGTGTGGACTTCAAGTTTGGGCGGTTCTTCCTCCACAGAATGATTCTGATTCATATACAGCAGGCTTTCCCAAACTTGGGTCTCCAGCTGTTTTGGACTACAATTCCCATCATCCCAGACCACTGGTCCTGCTAGCTAGGGATTATGGGTGTTGTAGTCCAAAAGCAGCTGGAGACCCATGTTTGGGAAACCCTGCTATATAGTAATACCACCTATCACACAGAAACAAGTACGATGGGTCCAATTGACCTTACCTTCTATCAGTTAACATAGCAACAATAATGTGGGATAAAGCTATCAGTGGCTACTAGTCAAGATGGCCATGTGCTATGTACTCTCATTGGTGTCAGAGCAGGTATACCTCTGAATACTAGTTGCTGGGAATCTCAAGTGGGGAAAGTGCTGATGCAACCAGGTCCTATCAGTGGGCTTCCCATAAGCCTCTGGTTGGTCACTGTGAGAAGAGGACGCTGGACTAGGTGGGGCTTTGGTCTGATCAGCTATTATTGTGCTCTTAAGTACAACAGAAGGCGACTGATATCAATGTGTTGAAGGTCTCCATTTTTGATTGTGACTCCTGTGTTGCCAGGAGTTATTATTAAGCCGCATTAATTCTGGAACTACTCCATTCATCAACTGAGTGAGACTAGTCCCAGCCCCATTAAAACTGTTAAAACCATTAAAGCCATGGTGAGTTTTGCCATACTTTTCAGTGACATGTAGGTTACATCTCAGTTTTGTGGATTCTTGTCTAAAACCGCAGTCCTAAAAAAAACACCTGGAGAATAAAATCCACTTATTGCTGGAATTCTAACATCCAAATTCTGTGTGTGTTTACTCTCAAGTAAGTGAGTTCAGTGGTGTTCAATTAAACATATGTCCCAAGTAAGCAGGCACTGGCTTTTCAGCTGGAAAAAACACCTATTAAAATCCATTACTTATAACACATCCACTACCCAGTTACCTGGGAGTAAGTACAAATGAACCCAATGGAACTTACCTCTAAAAAGACATGTAGAGTATAGGATTGCATTTCTGGGAAGCAATTCACCTGAGAGCAGGGAAGGCAAACTTTTTAAGTCTGAGGGAGTGTGTGTGTTTGCATCTTTTGCCAATCAAATATGAGATGTGGTGTGTAGAGCAATGTACCATAGTATTCAAAGCTTGTATCAGCCATGAGCTCATCAGAAGGCCTTAGGGATGCCATCAACTTTCATCCTCAGGCTCCCATCTGTGACATTTAATAATGATATTGGCCTACCCTTACAGCTACTTGTGTGCCTTACAGTGTATCAATACCGAGAATACAACCACCCACACACTATACTCAGAAGTGAGTATGGGTTTTCAGATTGAGTCTTGATGCCCTAAAAATTGACTAAAAGGGTTTAGCAATAATTGGCACTCTAATCTTCAATACACTGGACCAGATCCAAAGAGCTTAATTAATCTCACCTAGGTGCTTTGTTGAGCTGGAGGGAAATTGCTGTTTTTAAGTTGGGAGAGTTTGCATACAAACACACACAAAATGCTTTCAAAATCCCTATCAGCTTCTTATGAGATTGGAGGAGGGCCTGCTGTCTGAGAAAGGCCACCCAAGCTGCATATGCACTTAAGGAATTAGTTACAAGTTTTTTGGGATCATGGCGAAAACTTGGAAGTAAGTCCCACTGAAATAAGTAGGATACTGTCAAATATATCTGATAATATTAAAGGCTTAGGAAAGAGAGTGAAAGGAGGCAAAGTCACAGCCTATTTTAACATGCTGTCACTTATTATATATTTTTATTTCCCCCCTTCCTTTCTCCTATTTTTGTAAACCATCCTGGGAGCCTGGCTGAAAGGCGGGATAGAAATATGTAAAATAAATACATTTAAATGTAAATGGCGGTTGCCACAGCTTTTGATACACATGCCCCCCCTCCCTATCCACAATTAATCAGCCATAATCTCCACTGAAAACAGTGAGGTTTCATTCCAAATCTGACTGTGTCCCTAAATAAATTTATTTGGAAGCAACTGCAGCTGGGATTAGTGAAATTTACTTCTGAGTCAATATGCTTGGGCTGAACTATAAAAGGTCCTATGCAAACTTACTTGAAAGCAAGCCTGTGGAACCCAGTGGGTTTAATATAAACATAATTGGGTTTCCAATGTAAGGCAGCAAGCCTTTGCACCCTTACTTGGAAATGAGCCCTATTGAAATCAGCGATACTTACTTCTCAATACAGGATAGGATAAGATAGGTTCTTCCTGCATACTTCATTAGCTACTGTTTGTAGAGTTCTACTATGAGATGGCAAACATGTCAAGGGAGGATATTAGAAGACAGCACGCCTCTCTTGGGTCGCTATCAATTCAAAGCTTTTTTGATCGAGGTACAATAGAATACCAGTATTTATTTCGGTGTGTGTGTGTCAAACATGTATGCTTAAAAAGGACTTAGACGGAAAACAATTTGTATAAATAGTTATTTAATCAGAGGCAGCAAAAAAAATTGGCAAAGTCTAGAAAACATCTCAGGGTCACAACTGCCGTAGAGACAACGCAGCTTAATCACAGAGGTCATGGTAATAATATACAACTTTGTGTCTCCAAGGGGAAAAGAAAAGATTCCCCTACAATCTTCAGTGTGGTAGCAGGACGATCTCTGCATAGTTCAAAACAAGTACCATCATTATAATCACTTTCATCAACAACTTCACTCACCCCCAGAAAAGTGAGAAGAGTTTGTAGGAAATGAATGGGATGGTAAGGTTGTGTGCGTCGTTTTCTTTTAAAATCATTTTTGGCCAAATGTTTACATCAAGCAGAAACCCTTTGATACTCTCCCACTTCCATCACTCTCTTTCAAGAGTGGACCAACATCACTGCGACCAAGATTTAAGACTTCAAGAAGAAGAAGAAAGAACTCAAAGGGGTTTTTTCCCCCCTAACACAACTTTAAGAGTTTGAACCAAACATTTGTCCAGAGGACATTTACATTACAAAAGGACTTTGGCCGAGTTCTGCCCCCACCCCTTTCTTCTTCACACGTTCTTCAGTTCACGTCATTTGGGTTGGGGATGGATGAGCTACATTGTGAAGTCAAATTTGTCCTACTGACAGCCCCACTGGAAACATGTTTACTCGGAAGCAAGTTCCACTGGGTTTAATAGGGATTGTTTCCTTGCAAGCAGTGGAGCATTACTGCCTCTTCCCTTTTGCTAAACCAACCTTCAGCGGCAGCGTGGCCACATTTGCCATAGATTGAGCCCCACTGAAGTCAGTTACACCTACTTCTGAGTAAATATACAAAGGATTCGCCAACGTAATCCTGAGCACGTTTAAGGAAGAAGTCCAGGCCAATAAAGCCGATGGACCAGAACTTCCTAGTGAAACGTGTTCAGGATGGAGAGACGCGCAGACACACAAAGGAAATCCATTTTCTCCTTCCCTCCCGTTTCCCAGATTATCCCCACCACCGCCACCAACCTTACTTACTTTCTAGGATATTACTCTGCGCGGTTACTAGAGAATACCCCACTGAACGCAGGATTTACTTCCGAATCAACGTGCCCAGGGACCAGACGTTTACTAAGCCCCGCGAAGCTCAGGCAGTCTTGCCTTGGGCTTTAGACTGCAAGGAAGCTAGGGTTGTTGACTTCTCTTTCCCAAACAACACGCTTCCATGGGACAAAACGACTCAACACAGGCCATATGTAAACAATGGTTGGTTTCCCTGTTTTTAAATCAATCTAACATAGAACTTCTGTTGAGAAGAAGATTTCGAAAGGGACGTGATGAAATCTGAGCACAGTGAAAATCTGGGGTTAGGAAGGATGCTTCCCCCCTTTAAAAAAAATGATTTTAGGGTTTAGATCTCCAAATTTGAGGCTAGGTCTTGACAACAAGCCCTGTTTTTCTCTTGGTACTTTTTTCGGTGCCAGCAGAAAAGGAAGGGGAACTCCAGGTCCAAGAGGTTAAGGGTTCAGAGGTCATTCCTCCCGGCTGAAATACGGCGAATCGAAGGGGGGAAAACGTGTCCTCTGGATGAACCTGTTTCTACAATTTAGCCCGAACTTCAGTAAAATACCTTTTCAGCCTCTCAACGTGAAGGCGTCAGAAAAGAAGACGTCTCCACTATGTATGAACTGGGCGCTTTTTGTCATAGACAATGACGCGCAGTGAATGCAGGAATATCCATCTTTAATATCACGGACGGGCAGATATTCAAGGGGAGCCCCAGTAAGAGTCTGAGAAGTAGACTCAACTAAATAGAGAGAGGAGAGAGAGAGAACAAAGAAGGGGCTCCAGGACCCAACACAAAAGAACACAGCCTTCTAAGACCCCGATCCTAAATACCTCAAAGTAAGCCCTACTGATCGTCTAAGGACTGTCTTCCAAATAAGCCTGCTGGCTTACTTTGGTGGGGAAAAAGCACAAAAGAAACTGCCAAACTGCCGTGACTTCCATGATCCACTACGTTAAATATGTGCCTCTCGTCCTATTATTTAGACACATCCATCTCTCTTCTTCTCTCCCCTCCCATCTCTTTTTCTAATCAAGGAAAACCTTCAGAACTTGGGCTATGCGATTCTAAGATGAACCCAATGTGGCTATTTGGCATGGAGGAAAACAATACAGACCACGCTAAGATCCCATTCTAGAACACAGAAATGTCAATTCTTAGAATTCAGAATTCTCTTGCAACACTCGGTAGGCTGAGTGGGTTGGCGATCCTATGCACCCTTACCTGAGAGTCAGTCTTATTGAATTCTGCGGGGCTTACTTCTGAGTAGGCAGGTCTAGGGTTGTGCTAGAATTCCTGTCGAAATCAACATGCCTGGGCAATGGCTGTTCATTTAAGAGGGATGCGAACTTAACAAACAAGCTCATCTACCTTTCTTCTTTTTCCAATTTTCCGAAACTTAGCCTACTGATTAAGGGGGGGGGCGTGTTATATTTACTTCGTTCCTATCCAAAGTTGTAATTGGAAGGGACGGCGGTTTTAGCATCGTTTATGTAAGGTTTGCATTGGTTCAGATACTTTCAGCCAAATCTGGGATGATCTACACAATAGTATAAAAGGCATGGATGCATGCCGAGGTATGCTATTAGAGCATATTCTTCCCTCACTAAGCCTACCCGCTTCCTCTGAAATTATATTAAAACAGATCCAATATTTCCTATTTGGGAGTGAATAAAAAAGAAACACAAGCATCCGAAACATGCAGTTCATTCCTGGGCTTTTGTTCCGTCTGTTTTGCTTTGAAAAACCAACACGATGGTTTAATTCAAAACCTTATAGTAATAGTAAACACCATGCCACTTTGTTTGTTTGTTTGTTTGTTCCCCATATCACAAATCCCTTGGAATATTCACTTCATTTCCCCCGTTTTGCTTTCCTTTTGTTTATAATTTGCTCTGTCCCTCCTCCCACACAACACCCCTCCCTCCAACCCCGCCTTGGCTCAAAGTATAACGCGTGAACAAAAGGAAAGTTTTTAATCCATTTCATTTAAAAACGATAATAATGCTTTGCTCCTCGTCTCTAAAAGCTAGAAAACATTTGCCTATATACAGAAGAATTTTATTTAAAAAAAACGGGGTCAGGGAGTGGGGGGGGAGAAAGATCTCTATTTTTATGGGAGATAAAAACACTGAATAACATTGAAAGGAAGGGAGAGTACACGCTTGCGTTCTCTCTCTCTCTCTCTCTTTTTGGTTTGTCTCTCTAACTTTTTCTTTTTCCTAAACAAGAAATAAATAAATACGCTAATACAGTACCAAAAATAACAATAAAATAACCCGTTTCACATCATATTTGTATTAAATATTTCTGAAAAGTTAGAAGGATGGAAACGCTTTCCCCTCCCCTTAAGAAACAAACAAAAAAATTAACGGTAACAGCGGAGATGAGCGGGGGACGAGGGGAAGAGTTCACAGGTTTTCAGAGACTTCTGTTTAGGATTTACCCAAATGCACAACCCGGAATGGCATTGGGGTGGGGTGGGGAGGAAGAAATAACGAAATTAAGAGAATCAATTCCACCACCACCCCAAAAAAACCTCTCTCCTTGGAGATCCCAGACGAAACAACACAATACGATTCCGTTTGTAATGGTGCAATAGCTGTGTGTCGGCAGAGGAGTTTTATTTTAAAAATATTTTTATCTATCTTTCTCTCTCTCTTTATGTATATATATATCTATATATATATTTATAATTATCACTTTCTCACCACCTGGATGCAGAGTTTGTTTGAGTGTGAATGGTTGTGCTGTTTTGCATTATTCCTACGAAGTCCATAATATCGTTGGGTTTGTCTTCAGTACCTTAAAGCAGGATGAGGACAATTTGGGAGTTGTTGGCTGCTACGTGCAGGTTTCTGCTTTTAGCCGGCATGTGCGTTTGTTTGGGTGCTTGTTTGTATATTGGTTTGTTTGTTTGTGTATCCTGGACAGTTCAGTTCCGAATCAACCGGGTCTGAAACGGACCATCTTCCAAGTTCCCTACAAAGTTGTCAAGTCTGTCTGATGCTCCTTGGAGACAGTCTGTGAGTGTTGGCTGGGGGCCGAGGAAGAGCTAGAGGACCGGCCCTTGGTGTTGGGCAGTTTGTGGTCTTTTTTCCACTTCATCCTCCTGTTCTGGAACCAGATCTTGATCTGGCGTTCGGAGAGACACAACGTGTGGGCGATTTCGATCCGCCGGCGCCGAGTCAGGTACCGGTTGAAGTGGAATTCCTTCTCCAGCTCGAGGACTTGCTGCCTCGTGTAGGCTGTCCTGGAGCGCTTCGGTTCTCCTCCGGTGTAATTAGGATTCACTGAGCGGGGAGAGACAAATCACAGGCAGGACTTAACAACCAACCCTCCAAAACAACAACAACAGCAAACCCAGAGCCTAATCTTGACTTTCTCATTAGGCGTTAAGGAAGAGAGAGAGAGAAAAGGGAGTCTCTGGTAACCATGTGGCCGTTATATACACCATTACATTTGCTAATAACAGATGGCCATGCTTTCTTCCCCTCTCTCTCTCTCTCTCTCTCTCTCTCTCTCTCTCTCTCACACACACACACACACACACACACACACACACTAACCCCCCTCCTTCCCTCATAGAAACAGCGGACCTTTAAATATCTCTAGCATCTTTCTGAAATGGAATATTCTCATGCCCACAACCACATGACCAAGAGGCCTATTTCCTCGGCCATAAAAATTTATGGCGAGTGTAATTGGCTACCTCGATTTCAACCCGCGTCGCGAAGCCTGGAAAGGACTTTGGAGGGGTGGGGTGAGGTGGGGTAATGAATCAAGAAGGGGGAGGCGGAGTGGGGTGGGTGGGCGAGGTGGGTAGCAGAAGGGGATGCTTACCTGAGTTAACGTGGACTTTCTTCATCCAAGGGTAAACCACCGCTGGCTGCTTCATTGCTCCTGCTGCTGTTGGTGGCGATGACCCGTTGGGGCTTTTGAGGCTGGGCTGCTGGTTGCAGGTCCTCGTGGCGGGCATTGGAGGCGGGGGACAGTGCTCAGCCTGCCCGGGGAAGTGGCTCGCTGGGCCGGATTGCTCCTGCCCGTGACCCCGCGGCTGCACTGCCGAGCCCTGGGCATTGCTACAACCGTAGGGCTGCTCGCTGTAGTTTGACCGTGGATAGATTCCCTGGTGCTGGAAGTCAGAGCCTTGCGAGGCACCGTAATAGTCTGAGCTTTGCTCAGCAAGGTAGCTGTTCTGCAGATATTCCTCGCAAGGGGGGAATTTGGGGTCCACATACTTAGAGTTCACCATATACGAACTCATGGCCATTAATTTCGGAAGGTAGAAAATACTAATTTTTCTCGTGTTGTCTTTTTTTCTCCTTCCAGAGAGCCCTCCTACTTGCTGTCAACTGAATAAAGTTAGGCGCCCATGTGACCTGCTCAGCCAATCGGGAGGCAGAGAGGTTTATCACCGGATTTGTGTGTGCACCTCATAATTTCCACAAATTTCACTAAATAGTATACGGGTAATCAAGTGGACCCACATGCTGTCTGATGATTCGCGTGGTTTCCCCCCTCTCCCTCCCTCCAAAAGGAGATATGAATACCATAAAACACGATTCATCAATAGATGGCCGTCTCCCTGACACCCACGCCCCAACCCCATCTGCCCTCCTCCCCCCCTCCCCCAGGTAAATCAAAGCCTTTTGTCTCATCTGACTTTCTTAACCTTTGATGCCCTTTAGCTTACAGTTTCGGGGATCATATGAAAACATTAGTTGGTTACATTTCAGCAATCAAGAGCCAAAGCGTTAAGTTCAGGCAAGGGGAGCGAAGGAAGCGTCGAAAACCAGGCAAAGGACAGAAAATCAGAAGAAGACATCAAACAAGAGGGCAATATGATGTACAATGGATCTCCTCTGCCTTTGTTTGGCAGGGGTCAACCAAAAGTTACCAGCATCTAGTTGGGCAGAACAAAATTAGGCAATAAGTAACTAGCTTCGAATTTACATTGCAAGTGTCGAAACAATCTGTTTTTGTAAACTCCATACAGATAACAAACTATCCTGAGACCTCTAAAGTTCAACCTAAAAAAAAGATATTAAAAAAAAAATGGCTGGTGTTTTTTTTTAAAAAATGGCTGTTTGTTGTTTTTTTTTAAAAAGCTTTAATAAGACAATTCCAATATTCAAATTGTTCATAGCCTTATTTCAGAGTACAAGAAAACGAGGCGACTGTTTCTCTTGGCGTCCAACGTTAACATAAAAATCTGGAAAAAAATGGGGCATGGGAACGAATACAGAAATCGGTATTATCAAAGTTACTTTAGCCACCCTATATTATTATCTGCAAGCACATATTAACTGGCCAATTAGCATTTTCACAAATTCTTTGCAGACTAATTATATTAATACGAACAGGTTTATGGTGAGATATAAATAACTGTAATAATTTTTTAAAAAATAAGCAACAAATATAGAACTATTCTTTTTAATGTCCTAGTATACCAGAGTGAGGCAATAGCATCCAACATGCATGTGTCTTTGAGCATCTTCTATGTTTATAACTTATAACCATTTGCAGAAAGGTGAAGTTTTTGCATCGACCATATATTCCCCTAGAATCGAATCTGTGACTATGTAAACACCACACAAATTCGGTTCTACAGGGTATATATAGACAACGTAATAACATTTTGCTTTCCTCTACAGAGAGTGGGTAACAAAGGCAGCGTCACTGTAGCGTCCTGATCCCTCTGACTCGCTCGCGAGGAATTCATACTACTCTCTGTTGGGGTAAAGGTCTGAAATTATGGATTTGAAAAATATAATGATTTCATAGGAAAGCATACCAAAAAAGTGTCATTTTTGTGACTTTGGTCTTTTTCAAGATGTAACGAGTTCTCACGACGGGATTTTCAGATAATCTACGTGACAATCGCTCTGGATTCTTCAGCATTTAAAGCACTTGCGCTTAAAAAACACACCATTCAAATAATAACTGTACACTTTCAATAAAAAGAAAGGCTGTCAGCTAATTTATTTTTGTCAATAGCATGATGTTGATCTAAACAATCCGCCTTTCAATCACATAATAAAAGTCTTGGTGCAAAGAGACCTTTATATAGGAGAAAGCTAACTATTCGTTTCTGAAAACAACTAAATGGAATTATTTCTATTTCCATTTTTGTATTTTTACCTTGACGGCACTAGCATCAAGCTGAATATTCTCCTAACTGCGGAGAGTATCTGAGTCTTATAAAAAGAAGGGGAAAAAACCTTCACACCACTGTCCTTTGGTTTTCATGCAGTAGTGTTGATGGTGAAGGGCAGGGCAAGAGGTCATCTTAAATCATTTACAAACATATCCCAGCGTTTCATTATTTCTACTTTGTCGACGGCAACACACAGGATTCCAAAAGTTCATGCATTGTGGCTGACCCGGTTCCTCTGTGTTGTCTTGCGGTCAGCTCCCTTCCATTCTCCCTCTGTTGGGTATTCTAAGCAAACCAACTTGGGATAAATCAGAGCGAGAGGGCATGGGATTATATGTACGTGTCTGCGTGTGTGTGCATATATGTATATGTGTATGTGTGTGTATACACATATATGTATCTATAGACATGTATGCATATATATCACTAAGCATCTGTGAGCAAATGGCTTTTTAAGCAACGACCTGCTCCTTTTCATGGAATTAGGGGTGGCTTTTCTTTCCAGAAGGTGGTCTCCTTGGAACAGAAATGGAAGAACAAGTGGATCACTTTACGGATTTCTGAATTAGTACCTGCTCTCTGAGTTGGCTAAAGAGGCATTCTTATTTCTAATGAGAAGAATGCGTGGGTACTCCCCGCTCTTGCTCCCTTTGATGAGTAAGTATTTAAGCAAGAAATGCAAAACGGTCCAATTCTACAGAATATACGTTTTCAAATGTTACTTCTCGGGGAAAGCGGAATTAAGGGGTGGCCTGGGACAGGACTAATCGGAGAAAGGGCTTTCTTTAATTTAAACAAAACAAAACATTTTTAAAAAAGAATCGTTCGAATATTTTGTGCAATAGCCCAGATTTTCATATTTGTTAGACGCTGTGACCTGCGTTTCACCTTATTGCGCGACTTGCTCAGACAGGTCAAAGCCAAAGGAGTTATTGATGAACAAAAGCGTTAAACATTCACCTCGTGCTCAACTGCCCGTACAAATTATTTTGATCCACCAGGCCGTTTTTGTATTCCGGTTCATAATCAGTATGCTGCAGCTAAGTTTAAGGAATATTTTTTAAAAAGAAGAAGGAAGGAAGGAAGGAAGGAGGGATAGAAAATGAAAGGGTGGTGCTTATTTTCTTGTTAAGTTTTAAGCCTGGCCAAAGAAAACTGAGGCAAGGGCAAAAAAGGGGGGGGGGATTTCAGTAGGAAGGAAGAAAATGTGGGAAATCCCAGTCACCCTCTTAGTGGTTTAAAGCCATCCAAAAGCCATACACAGCACAATATTGTGATTTTAAAACAGGCAGATCGATGTATCAGGCTGGGATTTAAAATTAGCAAAGTAAATGGCTCAGAGCTAAGGAAGGAAAGCATAAAGGAGACAGAAAGATGTTGTGCCGAAAATAATCGCTTTTAGAGGTTGAGTAACATATGGTTATATTGGTTTCCCTTTTTTTCTAAATAGGGAGGTAATGTATTGTATCCCAGGACAGCAGGCTAGAACTCATGCTCCACATATAATTATGCCACATATACTTGCAACCATTGAACTAATCATAGCCTTTCTTCCTTTCCCCTTTATTGAAATCCAGCCCTCCCTCTCCTATTATTTTTACCTCCTGTTTCCCCTAAGTTCAGACAGCAATATTATCTGTATCTGCTTTCTTCCAGTATTTCATATAAATGTCAACCACTCTATCTCGGGAACACTTCACTGACACCTAACAATAACGTCATTAACACAGCCTTGGTTGCGATCCTATGCGTATTGACTAGGAGTGCACCTTTCCATTGCAAGCAGCAGGCCTTTATGCCCAAAATAAAAGGGGAGGAGATACAACAGCATTTAGAGCATAACTCCTCGTTGGAAACATTAGTTCATCCTCAAAGGCTGCAGTACCGAGAGGGCAAGCGCAATCCGTATTTTGGATCTCCACCAAAAGAGGAGCCAACCAGTAGAAGTGCTTGCCCTGGTGCATGATAGATTCAACATTTGCACAAGGAAACACGGCATGACTTTATCCTGTTAAAATGCTAATCCTGCTCGTTAGCTGGAAAGAGCTTAAGAGAGGCACAAGATGGGCACCTTCACCTGCAATTATCTCCCCAGAAACTGCACAATCAGCGTTTGCTGTGATCTGCAGCCACAGACCGCAGGAGGATGGGAGAGGGAGACAGAGAGAGAGAGAGAGAGAGAGCAAGCTTGAAGCCCCACGAGCCGTCCAGTACAAAACAGCCTTGCAGAAACACCAGAAACACACCATCTCTGTTTACAAACTCAAACGTTTACAAGGCGATGTTTGCACACACGAAAAGGAGAGGAAAAAAGTGCACTTACTGTAGACGCCCTTCCATTGTCCCGAACCTGTTGCAATGGGGGGGAAAGAGGAGAAAGAAAATAAACAAAACCATTTCGTATTGTTGTTTTTCCATGTATAGATGACAGTGATCATAGTTGGGGGGGGGGAAATGCACGCATTGCATCTCTATTTAGATATGAGAATGTTAAGGACACAGGCAGGCATTGCATATAAAGGTGACAAATCAACACACTCCCCCCCTCCCAATTGCTGATTTGCCTCTTTTGTTAAATTCTTTTTGTAATAAAAGCCAGCCCAATTAAATATTTCAGTCAGAGTTATCATGCAATTGTATATAATCATCCTTACTGCTAGTTTCAACTATGTTTCTATAAAAGGTTTTATCTGATAAAGATATAAAGGATTCTTCCCCCAACTGGGTTAATCCCAAAGTGACAGAAACCTTACCAGCGTAGTGAATCCCTGAAGAGCCCTGGCCAGTATTTAGTCAGTAACCCGCTTGCTTAAAAATCCATACCATTTCCCCAACATGAACTTGTAAATATCATCATTATTACAGTAAATCTATTTTATTGTTTACTTAAACAGATTTCCCTTTTTCTGTCTGTGTCTTTCTTCTCTTATTGTAACAAATAAATTCTACATTATCACCCACGTGGAGAGAGAGAGACTTTTTAAACAATGTTTTCAAAAAGAAACAACCAAGGTTGAGCTATTTTGCAAAACATCCCCTTCACTTTTGCCTGCGCTATCCCTGAGAAGGGCTGTATATACACCCAGACCAGCTTAAAGCAGGGAGCAATCATTCCATCGATGTATCATCTTATCTCTCGTTCCGTTCCTCCCTTCACTCTCCTTCTAGAATAACAGCCAGAACGCAGTGCCCTTGAAATCTCTGCAAGTTAAACACTTAATGAAGGATCTACCGGCTTAAACCGAGGTTGGTTCCTTTCACAAAATTAAAATTAAAACCGTCGACGTGCGATTTACTGACAGCTCTCTTAAAACTTGGAGCAAATCCGATGGAAACGCTATTCCTATAATACTTCCGGGCTTCCCTGGATCTGATCTTTTCATTCATATATACAATTCCAGGGAACACTCAGACACACGGTCACTGGAGAGAGGGACTCGGTCACATACGGAGCGCGAGAAGAGACTTACTGTGAGCTT
Source organism: Podarcis filfolensis (assembly GCF_964270895.1). Lineage (NCBI taxonomy): Eukaryota > Metazoa > Chordata > Lepidosauria > Squamata > Lacertidae > Podarcis > Podarcis filfolensis. The sequence continues at coordinate 22,210,440 of NC_139604.1, read as the reverse complement.
TGCCAAAGGGAAGAGGAAGGTACCCCCGGGAGAAGCAGAGGTCCTGGGCGCTTGGTTTCAGGCAGAGGTCTCCTGCCTAACACTTTCCCTGTCACTGCTCCCGGGAACTAAAGCATCTGCACTTGTATGCTCTTAAACTAATTTATGGTGGGAATTATATTTTGGCTTGTCAACTCTCAAGCCATAAAACAAAGTTTATTGGAATCACGTGCTTCGAAAGAGCCACTCAGGACTTATCTCGACGGAACAATAAATAACCTCTAGCTTTAAACTTTTATTCACTTATATAAAGAGGGCCTGGAAGGAAGGGGGGTTAAAGAGAAGGGGGGAAAGGGGGTAACCCCGCCACACATCCTGCGTTCTATGAAATTTAAAGTAGTCCAAAATAGCGAGGGCCAGGCACTGGAGGCCTTGCGTGGCTGTAGCGTTTAGGCCAGGCTCTTTTTTTTATTAAAAATAATAATAATGAGTTGTGCCAGGACAGGCCCCAGTGGCAGTTTAGATCTCCCCTTTAATGAGGAAAGGAACGTGTGAATTTCGCTGTGAGTACCGATTCAAAATTTATTTGAATGAATATGTATGCGGAGTGGTGGGAGGGAGGGAGGGAGGGAAGGAGGGACGATTTTAAGCAACACCAAAGGCCATCACGTTTGTGGGATCCTCCCAGCTAGCCCACGCCCAGCCTCGTCTCTATGGTCAGGCCCCAGGCACTCGGGTTACGCGACCATCCAGACGGCTGCGATGCACACACAACTTTGGAGCGAATGGTGCGGTTCTGCAGGATAAATGGTTCTGTTGTCTAGGGTTTGTCAGAGGAAGAACGTGTTTATCTATGTCTGTTTGCTAAGCAGCTACGGAAAGTGCTGTATGTGTGTGTGTGTGTGTGTGTGTGTGTAATTGACCGATAGCAAAACCTCCATGTGCAGGAGCAGCGCAGCAGACGTTGGGTGGGCGCAAAAGAGAGAGGAAGGCTTCCAAGAGGGATCTGGCTGGCCACCGTGAGATCCAGAATGGATCTAGCAACACAGTTCAGCAACTCTTTATCAGGCGGCCTCTTCTGGGCCCCTTCACACTAACCAAACTGTTTCACAGCGCAAGGAGATACACGGGACTTGTAAAAGTGACAAAACAGCTCAGCCTATTCGTGTCGTCGTCCCCCTCCGCCGCCTCCCGAAAACTTTGATAGCTGAAGCTTTAAGGAGGGGAGTCATAAAGCAATAAAAAGTAGTCTGGTGTGAAGGAAAGGTAGGAGGGCGCAGAGAGAGGTGGGGGGAGAAGGAGCGGGTGAGTAAGTCAAATTGGATTTTAAAGAAACTAAAATTCTGAGACACCGGAAGTCAAATGTCCCCGGGAAGGTATAACCTTTTGCATGCAAAGTTGTGTGTGAGAAAGAATCTGTGTAGATAGACAGATATAATACTAGGGGTGGCAGGGATAAATGCTTTTCCAGTTGTGTAGGTCAATGGACAAATTTTTTTGGTAAACCACACTCCAAAATGAAATAAATAAGATAAAACGGCAAGGCAAGATAAAGGCAAGTACCTTCTGACATTTAAAAGGAGCAGAGCAGAAATGTTTGAATGGAGAAGGCCCCGCCCGCCACTTGGCTCTCCTGCCATGTGAATTGATCTTATTATTACAGGGAAATGATTTATGAAAATGACTCCAAAGCATGGGTGTGCATGCCTCGCTGTAAGGTTCAGCCGAGGAGGAAGGTATCCGAATTCATTTAGGTGAGCAGGACTTTTGTCATATCCTCCAGGGGAGGCCAGGATTCTTAGGAACAAATGCAACTTGACGTTCACCTGCTGGAAAGGCTAGATTCTTTCTAGGGTTCCTCGGACCAGAATAACTTCCCTGCATCTAGTTCAGGCAAAGTGTTTGGAAGTTTCCATACTATTTTAAACCAACGTTCTCTCACCCCCACCCCCTCGTATATACATTACTTTAAAATAGTAAATCTCCCAATGGGGGTGGGTGGGAATTAAGAGGGATTTTCATGTGTGGAGGAAGGGTGTTATTTTACTGCAATGTGTGCAGAAACTCAAAACATAAATTAGGTCTCTCGGTTTAACAGGCTTACCAACCACTTATGTTGAAAAAGTAGCCACACTCAAATCCTAATTTTACTTTACGTGACACCTTCGGTAATATCGTGGAATACGGGTTCAGAATTTCGGGCTCTCGCAGTTTTCTAAGATGTTGTTCAAATGGTATAAATATTTTTTAGAAAAAAGTAAAAAATATCGTTCCAACCCAAGCGAAATTCTGCTCAGCTTTCCAGAGCAAATGAAGACTCAGATAAGCCAAACGGGACAAAATTATACAAACTTTTTCCAAAGGACGAGGAAAACAAAAAGAAAAAACACAAGCAAATATTTATGGGGCACGGATTCGGATCAGTAAGCCGCCACGAGGCTGCCTTGCAAATCAGGCCCCCTGTTACACTCAAATCCCCAAAATTGGTAATCTGGAATACTTGAATTATAGACAGTTTAAACACGATCCATGTGGATCATGTGCATTAACGGACATTATTGATTGATTAGACTTTAATTTTGATGGAACTTGCCTTCAGAAAAGTGTGCTTAAAGGCTTGCGTCTGCCGTTTAGTTCAGCTGCTTTAGCTATCAAACTGAATTGAAGCTCCAGTGACTTGCATTAGTATCCTAAGTACCTCTCTTGGGGTAGAGTCCTACAACTGGACTTAAGCAGCCCAACTGTGAGAAGGACTAACATTGTTCTCAGTGTGTCTGGTTTCAATGACACAAGTTTAGAATACAATTTCCATTCAAGTACTTCCTCTTACCTTGGTTATTGATTCTGTGTGCACTCCTGAAGATGAGGATTTGTTCTGAGAACATATTATTGACATTATCACTAAGGTTTCTACTATTGGACATAGATTCTAAATGATGGCCCCCTTTCCTGATCTTCATTTGGATAGTGTGTCCCAACCACTTAACAAAGTAGTATTTTGTCCCTTCTGCAAAAAAATCCTTCTAGCTGTGGTCCAGGTCCCATGACATCAAATTTCCAAGCCAGGGTGCTCAAGGTGCTGCTCTCCATATATTTTGGGCTACAACTCCCATAAGTCCCAGCCAGCATGGCCAAGGGCCATAGATGATAGGAGTTCTCATTCATAACACATTGAGGACACCACATTGGCCACCCCTGTTCTAAGTGCACACATGGACATCTGAGGTGCTTGATTCCTGCTTTACTCAATGCTCAGCTTGTGTCTGGGCTGTACTACTTTAGAGTCCCAATCACATGGGGGCTCAAGTGATTGAACATACCTCCATACCCTCCACCCAAAACCTGTGTAGAAATGCTAGGACCCAAAAGAAAGTTTGCTACTTTCTGTGATAAGTAGAACAGAGTCAAATGGTACAGTAGAACTGTGATAAGTAGAAGAGTCAAATGGAACAGTCTGTGAATACAGAGCCAGTAAGATTCATTATCTAATACACAAGGCTAGCAGCTGGTTTGTCTCCTGTTTTTGAACACCACAGAGATTGGTCACTCAGTCTAGGTCTCCCATACAATGCACTGCAAAACACCTTAATTAGCCAAGACATCTTCCTGCCTGGTGTGCACAGCAGCATTTTGCCAGTTCCCACTCCCCCCATCCCAGTGAAATTACTTAATACCCAAGACCAGCTATGGTTTTTTGGACCTGAATCAGGACACCCCCTTGCAATAACACCCACTTGCACACACACCCTTGCAATAACAGCAATAATGTAAATAATTTAAATAAACACTTTGCTGCACCTTCATGACATCCAAAACCAGCTGCCTGAGGCTGCTGCATCATTGTATCCAATGGCAGGGCGGTCCTACCTTCAATGCTAAAATTAGAGGCGCCGGGTTTCAAATCCCTTTGAAACTCACTCGCTGCCCTAGAATCACCTCTTCCTAAACTCATACTTGTACTGGTTAGTTGTTCCTCGGTGATTAAACAAATGTGCTCTGCACATGTTGAGAGACATTCAGGTCTTCACATTTTCCTGGCTCATCCAAAAAGTTCTGTTTTTCAGCCCTGGAGACTGGCCTCAAATCAAATGCTTGTGAATATAAAATAGCATTTAGACGTGTTTCTGTTTTCTCAAAGTTATAGGAAGCACATCACGAAGTCAGTAAAAAGTTTTAATCCGCAAAAAAAAGAAGAAACAGGAAAAAACATGCATTTTACATTCAGTGCCACAACTAAGGAAATGACCTGCAATTTTTTAAGTGGTCATCAAAGATAACATAGGCTTCACTGGTGACGATATGCACCTAGAAGGGAAATGAGCATAGAAAATCACATTAGGAACGGAGGGGTCCAGTTCACAGGTGCAAAGCCTTCTTTAACAGGCAGGAAGAAATACGGTCAGAAATAGATTCCCCCGTGTTTCCCCTCCTTTCTTCTTCTTCTGTACAAACTTTGCACTAAATCAAAATAAACTCGTACTGGACCGTGATCAAAATGCCAGCACAGATTACTTGGTTATATCTCAAAACGAGAAGTGCCTAAGAAGTCGGTTTCAGCTCCTTGGCGCTAGCCCATACAATTTAGGATAAATGCATCCACTGGAAATTGGCAAGGGGTTTAATGCCCCGAAACCACAGAAAGGAGGAAATAAGGCAAATGAGCTGTAGGAGGAGATGACGTGGCCTTTCATTAAATGTGGTCAAGGATACATCAGCAGAGAGGGAAAACGGGGAGCGTTCTCAGGTGAAAAATTAGAAGTTTGCAAAATGGCTCGGTTCAAAGCGGGTTAGTGCTATGCGGAGCCTTCAAAAGTCCTGGCCCCAGAGAAGGCGCGTGCAAAGGAGAGAATAACTTCGCTTTTATCCCGATTCTCTGCAAGGAAGCAGAACAGAAGCCCCTCACCCACGGATATGAACACAGTAAGGCAATAACTTGCATTTAATGTAAACAGGACTCAAAGTAAGAACTCTTATTCAAGAGATTGATACATTTATTTACCACTCGGTAGCTCCATCCCGAATACATTTCACCTGGAAAATAAGTCCTTTGGTTTTAACTGCCGTCAGAAACCTGGGGTTTTGCACCTCAGAACCTGCTCTTATTTTGCGAGCGGTGGGTGGCAAACAGGGGTTGTAGCCAACTAAGTCATACTCCGAGTAGAACCACTGAAGTCAATGCTCTTAACTTACTTTAATGATGTGATTTCAAACCGTCTAGTATTGGGATATCACCCCAGATCCAAAGTGTGCATTCATAGCACCATAGAATTGAAGAATTAGAAGGGACCACGAGGGTCATCTAGTACAACTACCTGCAAAGCAGGAATTGTTTTTGCCCAACGTGGTGTTTAAACCCATGACTTTGAGATCCTTTGCTGACGAACTTCTACAGCTGCAAAGAGGGATGAGTTGAGTGAAAGTCCTGCTGAAGCGTCGTTTGCTTTTTTTGCCCTTTGTAGGACCTGATTTCACCTCAGGCAGCTGTCATTCCCCTGATTTAAATTCTACAATCTGATTTCATCAGCTATACACATTCGCCTCAAAAACGTGTGCTGCCACCCTAATCTTAGCTACTAAGAAGTAAACTAGATGGGTTTCGATTCTTAGGATGGTGACCCACGACAGGAATGATATGGGAATAGGTTCATTTGGGGAAGTTGGGTTAGCCTCTGATTGAACGTGCATGGCTGATTGGGCAGGATTCTGTAGCCAGAAGAAGGAGACAGGTAACCTTTCTTCATTGGAAAATATTAGGCAGGTTTGGGGCTTCACAGAGCTCTTTCTCATTCCAAGAACTTTTGATAAGAAGGCAGCATAAGAGACATAAGAACATAATGCAAGTCTGTTGGATCAGGTCAATTGGCCCATCTAGTCCAGCATCTTGTTCTCAAGGTGGCCAACAAGATGCATGTGGGAAATCAGCAAACAGGATTAGAGCATGAGAGCACTTTGCCCACCTGCAATTCCAAGCAACTGATATTCAGAAGAACCCATATACAAAAGCCCTGTACAGTATAGAGCAGGCATAGGCAAACTCCGGCCCTCCAGATGTTTGGGACTACAATTCCCATTATCCCTAGCTAACAGGACCAGTGATAAGGGATGATGGGAATTGTAGTCCCAAACATCTGGAGGGCCAGAGTTTGCCTATGCCTGGTATAGGGAAGCTTTTTAAGGTTTAATGCTTTACTATGTTTTTATATAAGCTGGAAACCACCCGGAGTGGATGGGGTAAACCAGTCAGATGGGCGGGGTACAAATAATAAATTATGATGATGATTCCTCTGACAGTGAAGGCAGTGACCAGTAACCGTTGACAACCTTCTCCTTCATGAATTTGTCTAAGCCTCTTTTAACTTCATAACTTCAAAATGTACAGTGGCACCTCGGGGTTAAGAACTTAATTCGTTCTGGAGGTCTGTTCTTAACCTGAAACTGTTCTTAACCTGAAGCACCACTTTAGCTAATGGGGCCTCCCGCTGCTGCTGCTGCGCTGCCGCTGTACGATTTCTGTTCTCATCCTAAAGCAAACTTCATCCTGAAGCAAAGTTCTTAACCTGAGGTGATATTTCTGGGTTAGCGGAGTCTGTAACCTGAAGCATATGTAACCTGAAGGATATGTAACCCGAGGTCCCACTGTAGTGTATTTGACCAACAAGAATTTGTTTTGATCATCCAGTCACATGGCAAGGAACCTTGCATTTCTTCAGGATACTGTAGAATCATGTCTTGACTGTGGTGGCCATTCATGTTGATCAAGACCACTTTCTCAGGACAAATGAACTGCATTGCTCAATTAGACTAAGGCGTTCTGTTTCCAACAGTGACCAGGCTATGAAAACTCATAACCAAGGGATTAAAATATTGGCATGTCTCATAGGCACCTGGTCCAACACCTGGTACTCAGAAGTATGCTGTTTGAACATGGAGAGTTTCACATAGCTAGGAAGATAGCTGTGCAATGCCTACCCAACTAAATGAAGAGAGAAAGCCAACTTAGTGTGAGATGTGACATTTTAAAGATCTAGGGGCTGCAGTCCTATGCACCCTGAAGTAAGCCCCATTGAACTCAGTCTAGCTTACTTCTGAGTAGACACAGGAAGGCAGGAAGCTGCTTTATATTGAGTCATTCCAGTGATCCACCTAGCTCAGTATTGTGTACACTGCCTGGGAGTGGCAGAGGACATTCCTAGCCCTTCTTGGAAATGCCAAGGATCTTCTGGGTGCAAAGCAGATGTTCTGCCACTGAGCCATAGCCTTTCCCTGTGTATAGTATTGTGTTGTATAAGTTTGTGTTATGAAGGCAGGTGCTCTGACTCAGGAAAGAAGAAGATGGCACCATGGATGGAGACCACAAGTGTGAAGAGGAGGGCAGTGCATATCTATTGCACATGCCAATGGGAGACAGAGAGACAGAGAAACGGGGGGGGGGGGAGATGGTTGTGTGGCACAGAAGGTCAATCTAGGCCAAGTACTTGTGTCATGACTGTGGAAGGTGAACCTTGAAAGAGTCCAGTGAATGAGGTTGGGAGTTGTGGGGGTAGGGAAGGCAGACAGAAAGAAAAAGCTAGACATGCAATTTGCTTTTATCACCTACAATTGGGAAGACTACAAGCCAATGGACTGGATGCTTTCAGCCCTGTTAGAAGTAAGAGACTTTTGAGAGGAATGGCTACCATTTTAGGGGCCATCAGAGATCAAAGGGAAAGCAAAGGAAGCAGGAGAAGAACAACATCAAAGATCAGACAGATGATGGTCCCCTGAAGTAACTAGCTGTGACCACTTGTTTGCTATGGTACAAAAGGCTGTCTATACAGCCCCATAAACAGGGACTGCACTTGAGGGTGAGGAGGCTGGCTGATGGTATTTTAAATGGCACTGGTCTGTGGGAGACCCGGGGAGTGTAGTGAGATGATTATGGGCCATTTCAACTGTGGTTTTTAATAGGTAGCTGTAATATGTCTTTTGTCTGGTCTAAAGAGGTCTGGCTGACTGGCTGCACCCACAGGTATGTGCATAAGACTGAAAAGAAGGGGTGGAATATGAGCACTACTTGTGGGGAAGTCCTGTGCACCCTTGAATTCATTGGGATTTACTTTCAACTGAACACTTCAGGCTGTGAAGTGCATGAAGGCCTAGCAGATGAACAAATATGTAGCCCTCCATTGACCTCAATAGCTTGCCTTGGTAGATCTAGCCTTAAGATCTCAACTCTGATTGATCCTATCATAGTTACTCAAAAGTAACTTTCATTGGGATCTACTCTCAGTGCAGTGTATGTAGGATTGTAGCCTTCCATCTCAGTCTTGCAAACTCAGTGAGATTTAGGCTGCAATCCTATTCCCATTTACTTGAGAGTAAGACCCTCTGAGCTAACTATTACTCACTTCTGGATAAAATGGACAGAGGAAGGGGACCAGGATAAACATGTGTAGGACTGCCCTGTTAATAATACAACTTCCTTGAGTAGAGTGCAGCTGGCTTCCAGTTTCAAATGTTGGGTCAGAACTAGCCAAGTGAAATTCAACAGAGATTGAAGTAAAGTCCTGTATTTGTGTACCAAGAATGAAAGACACAAATATAGGATCGAAGCAGCCTGCCTTGGCAGCAGTACATAGGGAAAGGATCAATAAAGGATCGATAAGTTGATCATAAGCTAAACATAAGCAGTATGATGCAGTTGCTAAAAAAAACGCAAAACACCTAAATGCAATATTAGGATATATTAAAAGAAGCATAATGTCCTGATAAAAGAAAAGCAATAGTTCCACTATATTCCTGCTGGTCAGGCTACAGCTGGAGTGCTGACAAAATGGAGCATGGCCAGAGGAAGGGGACCAGGATGGTGAGTAGCATGGTATCCAAGTCTCATGAGGAACCATAAGAGAAGTTGCCTAGTTTTAGTCCGGAGAAAAGAGAATTAATGATCACAGCCTTCAAATATCTGAAGGACTGTCATGCAGAAGAAGATGGAGCAGGCCTGTCCTCTGTTGGTCCAGAGGGCCAGACTAGAACTCATGGGTGGAAATGGCAAGGAAGTAGTCTTTATCTAAACATTAAGAGAGAATGGCAAGCGCTGTTTGAGAGTGCCATGGGCTGCCTCCAGAGGTGGTAGCATCTGGGGTAGCCCCTGCTGGAGGTCTTTAAGTAGAGGGTGGACTGCCATCTGGCAGGGATCCTGTCACTGAATCCTGCACTGCAGATACTGCACTGACCAGGAGACTGGACTGGATCACTTCAATGTTCCCTTCCAATATTATGGTTCTATCAGGGTCAAGAAATGTAGAGCGTTCAGAAACTATTTACGCTCCTCCCCTTCCCTCAAACGGTTGTAGCTTGCTTTCCAGAATGCTGAGAATCAAGAGAATCAAGAGTGTCTTAGCCTCTCATGAAATTACATGGGAAATTGTTAAACGTGTAGTTTAAGCATAAGATTACATTAGCCAAGTAAAGGGACTGTTGTTAGTATTATTGTTATTATTTCATTTGATCTCTTGTGACAATTGCTTGGGGAGGGCAAGAAATTGTCGCAGAGAGCTAGAATTTCGTGATCACTTTCTTCCTCGAACCTGCTTGCGCGGGGCGGGTTAAGAGAGGCTTTCTGGGCTGCCCTTGCAGATTGCGGGTCCCTGCCATGTAACAGATCAGCAGAGTCACTGCAGCCGCTCTCTGGCTGAGGGCAGGTCTTAAGATGCACAGGGCTGCGAGGCTTGTCCTACAGCGCCTTCTCCTGGACGAGCGGCCAGACAACAAAGTGACTCTTCACATCACAGGGGCTGGTGGGCGGGGAGGGGGAGGGAGGAGAGGGGCAGGGTCTCCATGTGACATCTGCTCCCAAATCAGATAGAAGAGGATTATCATTAGGGAGGGGGGGAGAGGAAAGGAAAGGAAATTAGAAGGAGTAGGGAATCCCTTCTGGGAAATAACGACAAGGATGAACCGCACCTTTGTGGCACCCCTCGACTCAAATATCAGGTGTGCAGAAGGCCTTCTGATTCCTGTATAGATAGTGTCCCTTCAGACTCTGAAAGGTTCCTACCTTCCTGAGCGTAGTCATGCGAGTGCGCGCGCGTTTGCACAGTCGCAGGCTTCACTCTCAAGGGATCTCCTTACGTAAAGCACGTATACGTAATATTAAACAATGTTTTGATGTTGAAGAAGGGGAGGCATCCCGCCTTAAGTCAATATTAAAAGAGCTATTTATTTAACAGCTGAAACTGAAAGGCACGCCCGCCCCCACCGCCTCTGAATATGTTTGCTGGACAGGAAACGCGGAGCTGAGCTGTTTTGTTCTTGGCCCAGGCTGAGGGTCTGAGAAAAGCAGCTGAGAATATGTAGAGGTTGTTTAAAAGGACGGGAGAAAAGGAAGCTGGCAGTGTGGACGGAGATCTGAGGCTGCATGGGGGAGACTGCGCTAGCCAGGCTGTTCTGCGTCCAGCACAGGAATGCAGAGGGACACAATAAGAAGGAACATAGCGAGCGACTAGCAAACAGGAAGGCAGAGTAGGCTGGCAACGTTTCAAAGGCAAAAGGAGCCTCTGACACCACTCAAGGCGAGACCCCAGACTCTTAACATCCTTCCTGATCCTTGGCTGGTTCCTTGAGCAGAACCATTGGCCTCAATAGCAATGCGTCCAGGCACGGTCGGTGACTAACAATGTGGGAGTTCTCTGTTCTGCTCAGAGTGAAGAGAGGCCTGTTGCTTGGCCGATTTCAGAGCCAGTCGGCCAGACAGAGACAACAAACCAGTTGCCAAACAACCAACAAGCCAGCATGGATGGCCCATTTTCTCTTTCTAGCTAAAGATCTAGTAAAATCGGTCTGGCATCCAGGAGTTTTAACCCAGGCCTAGCCTTGTGCCGGATTGTGGCTAAGGGCTGCTCCATGAAACCCGGGGACTGCAGCCTGGAAGCCACATGGATTTTAAAGGAACTGCGCCGACCTTGTTCTTAACCCCACATAGCTCCTGCCTCCTCGTCAGGTCTACCTCTTCTTGGTGGTGCTTTGAAACGGTCCAACATTTTAAAAAAGGTCTCCGATTCTTCTTCTTATTAAATCTCAAAGCTCGGCTGATTCATTCCCAAAGCGCAGATTGCTGTCAGTTTGGAAGAACTGGTGACTATCCTAGGAGCCAACCCAAACTCGCAACCCTACCTTGATACAGCTACCTATCCATCGTTCATTTTTATGTCTGCAAACAAGAGAAAACCGGAGGGCAATAATGTTCTCCATAGAAAGCTTTAGCTATTGCCACAAAGAGCTCTAAAACAATGCGTTGCTTTTCCTTCTCCTTAAAGTGCTTGGACCCTCCTCTCACTTCCACCTTTTTTTATTTAATGAAAGCCCCTCAACCCATTTTCCCCCTTCCCATGCTGAGATCATGCAAGTATTTGTGTCCTCCCCACGCACCCCCCCAGCCCTTTAACTCACACATGTTTCATGTTTGCTGCCCTCAGCTTCCTACTTGGAAGATTTTGAAAGGGGAGATTTTCTCCCTCGCATCCGATTAAACTATACTTCCTCTTTAGGAAAAAGCAGGTTTTCAAAAGCCACTCGGCGTAAGGATTTTTAGGGAGATATTTATCCCCAATGTGGTGTTATTTTCTGTCTTAAGCTCTGTCCCACTGACCAAATGAACTGTTTATGGCGATTCCTTTTTCCTCTCCCCCTCACCACCCCACACTCACTTCCTGTTTTTTAGCTCTTAACACTAGCAGTAGCAGCATTCAGTGCCGCAATGCAGTAGAGCTGTAAATACCTTTAACAGCTGCCTGCCAACCAAAGAGTGAAATACTGTCTTTGTTCGGATTCTCTCTCCCACCCCCAGCTCCAAGCACTCATACAGCAGCCCCTGAGAAATATAGTTCACTGGTGTGTGTTTGTGTGTACACACCACGATTAGATTTTTAGAGCTTTGGGTGAATGGGTATTTAAGGGCACTGAACCCACCGCCAACGTACAAAAGATCTAGGCAACATATGAACGGGTGGGTTCTTCTTCACTAAGGACATGACCATTTCTGAGATTATTTTCCCTTACACAAATTGTTGCCTTGTTGTGCACGTTTGACCACTGGATGAATTCTCCTTTCTTGAGGGGGTCCTAACGTGTCTATTTATGAACTCTCTCCTTTTTTAGGAGGAAATGAAATGAGCAGCCCCAAATACAATAACCCCCAATCAATTTGATTTCAGTGAGCTTGGGGGCAAACTCTCATAAAACTCAGTGGAAATCACAATGGTAGGGTGGTCGAGCCTAAAGCTGTATGCCTAAAATTGCGGTTTAAAGGTGGGAAAATGTGCTGAAATCAGTGCCCTTTTCTTCCAGTGAATCGAATGCATTTAGAATCAAGAGTCTGGGTTTTTCAGCACCAAGCACTCCGGCACTTTAAGTCGAAGAACATGAATATATTCTGTAAAAAGAACAGTCATCCAGCATACGTGATTTTGTTTTGTTTTGTTTTATTTCTTTAAATCCACGTACTTTGTATTGGGTTACGGATCTACGATGGGTTAAATCTTATGGTTAAAAAAAAAGATGCGGAAATTAAGATTTCAATAATTCAAAGGCAAACAAAGCAATCAACAATGTGTCTCCAACTTAGCTATAATAAATGCAGTCTAACTGGGAGGGAGGGAAAGGGAGAAGCAATATACCAGAGGGGAAAGTGGGCGGACTTATACATGCACACATGATTTTTTTTATTTAGGATGGTTTGCGACTTTCTGCTATAAACTGTAGCCATTAAACTGTAATCAACAATCACCTTGCAAGATTGTGATGGTATTTTACTCCCACCCAGCACCCAGCCCAATAACTTTCCCTAGACTGATTGCTAGAAAACCAGAACTCCACATTCTGTAGGCTTGATCGAAAAAAGAGGGGAAACCGGATTCGAGTGATTAAGTGTTGACTTCCAACAAGTCGCAAAAAGGATATACGAAGTAGTCATTCTTTACAGAATAAAATTTGAGTGCATTAGCAAGATTGAAATTTATTTCTATCACCTATAAGTTATTTTAAATTGTGGGGTGATCAAATATTTATGCGGCCCTTAAACAAAACTGATGTATAAGCAACATTACATTAATATATTTAATGTATGTATAAATCACATTATGCAAACCAGTTTTCAGGAAGACCATAACATAATAAACATAACATAACATAACATAATAAAATACATTCCGGAAGAGATAATCGACCTTTTTTATAAAAAAAAAATGATTTGTCTAGACCGGACAACAGCCCTCCTTTAAAAATAAATAAATAAATGGGATGATGATTCAGCTTAACATTTTAAATAGGAATAAAGACGCCTAAGGCTACATAACAACAACAGCAAAGTTATAGGGGAAATATATTAGATATTTGTATCCAGTCTGCAAACTTATGCCGTATTTACTTAACAATTAATTCCCACTGTAAGGAATTTATTCACTGCCAAGCAAACATGGATAAGATTGGACTGTCTTGAGCTATATGTATTATTCCCCTTCCCATAATTGTTGCTATGAAAATAAACGTATTGAATCCTCATGTCACCCCGGCTCACAGCCAGAAAGACAGACAGATAATCTCCCTTGGTTCAATTAGGCCTGATCGATATAAAATATATTTTTGAAAACGTCTGAGCTGAGGTGATGTCACCCTCCCTCTAGACCACAATAATCCGCGACGCCTTTACTCCAGAAGTCGCTGTCTTGCTACATAAGAGTAAGTACCTGCTAAGTTGCAGCCATATTGGTGTCTGCTTAAACCTTCCACGCGTTAGCTACCGTGGAACACGCCACATGCGTCTTGCTCTTTATGACAATGCACACTAGGAAGTGTTTTGACCTCCCTAGAAAAAAACCATCTGGCCGCTGCTCTATCCATTCCAAAACTGTTATATATATATCCGACAGTATGACACAAAGATTCCTTGCCATCCCTCCCGCAAGGTACAGTTTTAACAATCCCCTGATGTTTTCACGACTGCAAATATTTGGCCTTCGCTTTGCAAGCAAAATCCTAAAACAGGGTCTTGTTTTCTGTTTAGGATTCCCCCCTCCTCCCCGCCCTCCCAGTCATCTTGGTAGGATTAATCGGATGAAAAGTCTGACTCCCCAGCACAGAAGAAACCACAGATCGTAAGCCAGTCTCCCTGCAGCAAATCTAGTCGTAGGAGCGCTCAGCTTTGCTCATTATTAGTGACCCGGATGGGGACACGGACACACACACACACACACACACACACACACACACCACCTGTTGATAATAAAAGGCATGCGGATGGAATCCTGCTGTTAAGAAAAACCGCTAAAGGGGGGGACGAGGCAACAGCGCACAAGTAGAAATTGCAGGACATCTCGGTCCAAATAGTTTTGCTAGTAGTTTTTGTTTGGGAATTTTTTTTAATTCTGCTTCGGCAGTTTCTCTTGCTTCCAAACCTACTCTTGCCTCCCCAACCTCAGAGGCATTCAATTCCACTAGCGAGCTACGCTAGTGGGGCGGGGAGTGCCTATCTCAGCCTTGTTCTCCGTGGCATGGAAGCCTCGAAAGCCAGGCAGGTGGCAGCAGAAGGCGGCGAAGCGCTTCCAAGCCTAACCCACCGCACCACCTCGCCTCTGTTGCCTCAGCTTGGGCGAAGAAAAAAAACCACAGGCGCTTTCGGTGATGGTGGTGATGGTGATGGGCGCCCGCCTTGCCCACTTTCTTTTATGACTTACGGAGTCATTCTCCGGCGCCTGAGCGAAAGTAGGAAGCCCTGCAGCGATGCAGACGAGTCAGGAATAAAATGGGGGGAAGGAGGAGGAGGAGGTGGTGGTGGTGGAAAACGAGAGCTGAAAAATCCCTTACCCGTTCGCTGCCCCGGTGGAAGGGCGTGGAGCCCAGCCGCATCCCTGTAATCCATTAGGGGTCGCGTTCGGTAGCAATCCGAGTCCCATCCCGATCGGAAAAGCCAAAGGAGGCAGGCAAGGCAGGCAGGCAGGTAGGGCTGGGAGGAAAGAGAGCTCGCTAGATAAACAAGCTGCCTCGCTGGCGAAGACAAGGGAGCTCTGCCCCCCCCTCCCAGTCCCTCCCCGCCCACCCTAACCCTTCACCGCACTCCGCGTCTCTGCTATGACTGGAAACTGGCAGGGTAGCTGCGGAGGAGGGTGGGCGTTTGCGTGTGCGCGCGCGCGTGTGTGTGCGCGAGCGCGTGTTGTTTTTAAAACCCTTGGACCGGACTGGGTCGGTACTCAAACATCATAGCGAGCGCAATGCACCTTATCGGAGACAAAGGTTAGAAAAAGAAGGGTTGAGGCTGTGGGAAAGACAGAATGCAAAAAAAGCTGGGGGGGGGGGATTCGCCGGGGAAATCAGGAAGGGAAAAGGAGGGGGAAGGCCGTGAAAGCCATCAGCGCTCGCACATGACCAGGCGCAGCCAATGACGTGCCCAAATAGGTCATAAAAGGTCTATTACGAGTTGTAAATTCTCTTCAAACAAAAAGGAATTTACTGCAATTCCTTGCGGATTTTTTTTTAAACCCAGTCTGCTACAAACAGTGGGTTTTGTTTTCCTGGGTTCATTTCTTTCCGCCTTCTCTCTCTGCTGTTTGTCTTTACGCGCTACCAAGGCTCACCACCACCTTTCTGTTGCCTTGGCCTGTCTCGGGGAGCAGCAGATCGGTGGGAATCTTCTGAATGATTGACGCAGCCCAGTCATCAGCCCCCTTACACCGGAGGCCAAACACTGCCGAGTAGAGGCCCTGATTCGATTCGGAAGCGTTTAGCCCAAACATAGGGGCCTGAACCCACACCCTACCACTTGCCTGTGAGCAACGCAACAGTGCGTAAAAGTCCATTTGCTGCGGGGGCGGGAGGAAGTCCAGCAGGCGAGGCCCCTTTTGCTAGGTCTACATTATGTCTAGGCCGCTGGGCTTTAGAATTGCACTGCCTCACTCCGACCCTCCTTGCCCTGCGCTGGGAAGGCTGAAGGGGTTGGGAATGGGGAACATCCCAATGAAACTCAGCTCCTGCAAATCTCGAATCTACTTTACTCCAAAGGCTCGTCACGTTCCGGAGCTCCTGAAAGCTCCGTTTGGAGTAGCAAATAAAAACCACCCGCTTGTGCGAATTAATGAGCGTCTCTTCCTTGTTGCAGGAAAAAGCCTCCCCAGAAGCTTTTCCGGCCCTGGCTGCGGATGGAACGTTGACGAGAGACAAAGCCTCCCTTGGCTGCCGATCCATTGATTTGTAACGTTCTAGAACGCGCTGGGAGTTCTGCGCTCTGGAGGAGTAACCAGGCGTTCTACCGGATCTGCAATGGCAAAAGAATTCGAGACGTGGAAGGAAGGGTGGACGAGGGAGACAAAGCATGCCTCCAGTGTTTAAAACGGCCTCCCCTTCTTGAACTTTAAATCAAAACCGACATAAATACACCCAGTATTTTGTCCACACACGCTACAGGGACGTTTATTCTGGTTCCGTTTTCTTTCATGCAGCAATTGGGACTGACTGACTGACTGCACACTTAAGGGTACTCACTTAAGGCCCCCCCTGGACTCAGTTGCACCATTTGTGTGTACAAATTGCATTCTTTGGATGTTCAGTGCGGTTCATTTTCTTCCGCTGGAGATAGGCTGGAAGTGGTGAGGAAATTTGCCGCTGTCTGTAGTGTGGGATCCAAACTCTGTTCACTTGAATTTTGTTGCTTCCCTCCGTAACCCAAAGGCCGTCTTTAATAACTGGCGAATTCATCCAATTATTTATGGCCATTTATGTGGGATTAGGGTTTCAGCGCCTTCTGTTGGAAAGCGACGTTCCGGGCGGCTTGACAGCTTCAAACTCACTTGAGATTTGCTTCCAAGTCAGCTATGTTACTGGGGCCGGTTTGAATATCTAAGATGTGGGTTTCTCGCCTTGAAGGACCGCATAGCGACTCCGCAAGCTTAATTTCCACCCAATTCCAAAATGGCCGCTTCCTCGTAAATAATCAGGATCGACAAACTCTAGGACAGTGTTATGTTTGATGGTATTAATTAGATTCGTCATTCATGATGAATTGTGGATGTTAATATATTGATTAAATACATTATAAAGCATACTGCGTTGCAATGTGCACGTATATATAAATATATTCAGGAGAATGTGCGCAGCAAATATTCGGATTTCCCTCCTCCAGAATCAATTGTCTTCAGACATTTTAATCCAATTTTGGAATTAGCGTTGGATAAATATCGGATAATACTTTTTTCTAGTTGAAAGGGATTATGGTTTAACATGCTCAAAATGACCCCTCCCTCCGCTAGGGCTCAATTGAACTAAGGCTTTGCCCTTCGTTGCAAAGATATTGCTACTTTACCAATAATGTCTGCAAATATTTAACTTGTATATTTACATTTAAAATAAAATAAAATCACCATCCCTTCTATATAGGTTTCTGGAAGTTCGCTTGTCTTAGACCCGCATAAACAACCCCAGACTGACCACTGAGACGTTTTGCCGCATTTATGCAAATCAATGCACCAAATTGTTTTGCTTCACAGTTTTTGCCGCAGTTCCTCTACGTGAACGGGTTCCCAGCCCACTATGGCGCTTGTAGAGGAATGCGGTGGCCAAGGAAGGCGTTTCCGGCGGGGAGGGGCTATTTTCTGAATTCGAAAAGAGCCTCGAAAATTATAGGCGCTGAAAGTATATTCTGCTTTCTTCTTAGCTAGCTGATTTCACAGCTAACATAACTGCTGAAATGTACATATATACTAAGGAAATAATTAGACCAGAGCGAATGGTAACACACACATGCACAAAGCAAGCAAAACAAAATGAACAAGACCCTTTCTCTCTCACCCTCCGTGTGTGCGTATGTAGGTGTGTGTATGTCTATAGAGGAATCTTCTAGTTAAGGCTAAATCCTCCGGATTCTGGTTAGATGAGAGCAGACTTTGACCTGGTATCTGTTCACTCATTTCGCCTTATTCCACTTCACCCTTTCTTTAAAGATTTAAAGTGAATTTGTTTCAGGGGCTTTGATATGGGCAAACAAGAAACTATTGACTGTCTCCAAGACTGATAATAAGAACAATGGGAGAGATTCAGCCACAGGACTTCAACACATTTCAGTTCTGCTGGTCTCGCAAGCGCGCGCGCGCGCGCGCACACACACACACACACACAGAGAGAGAGAGAGAGAGAGAGAGAGAGAGAGAGAGAGAGAGAGAAGTCCTTAGGACTTACAGCGACCTAATTTTGGTTGATAAAAGTGGTCCGAGTTAACACGCCTTGCAGCGAGAAAAAGGCTCGATGAACTGGTGGACAGGGTACCCAAACGGTGATGGAGGATTGATGCAAATATAATGCCTCTCAGTTTTGAGAACTCTGTTGTTCTACATGTTGCATATAAAAGGAGCTACCAAGAGGTTGCTGATTTCCTGCCCTTTGGGGTCTTTCGGGGTTTCTGTCTGCAGTCACCGATCGAACAGGATTTGGTCCCGCGGAAAAGCGACAGAACTGCGCTTAGTTGTAACTAACTGAACTCGATTTCTTATCCACTACTAATTTTTGATGAAGTGTGGCTTCTTCTGCATATATGGGCCACTGTGTGTGGTTTCTGGGGACTGCGGGGGGGAGGGGTCCCCACACCATTTGAAGGCCCTTATTTCCAGCGACAGACAATTTGAGGTTTCTTGCACGAGAAGGCTCTACCTTTTAATTATCTGCATGATTTAAGATTGAGAAGCCACCTATCTGAAATTGCCAGGAGAATTCTGGTGGTTTCCTTGCACTTTGATGTGGAGATATGATTACCTGATTCAAGCCAGCGCCCTTGTGAAAGTCCTTAATAAATCCCGTTGAAGTGAATGGGATTTGATAGCATTAAGGGCAGGCAGGATCACCCAAAAGCCCAGAAATAAAATCAGCCCCCCCCCATTTTTCTCACCAACAAAGCGGGGTGTGTGTGTGTGGTTTTTCTTATTATTTTTTTTACTGGGGAGAAAATGTCGATAATAAAGCTAATGTGTAAAAAAAAATATGTGTAAGCCAGTGGGAATCTCACGCGTTATTCAGAACCTGGGACAGTTTTTTGTTATTTTGCTATCGCTCCATGCAGTGTTTTCAGTCATTTGCAGGACTTCCATGCTTTGGTAGTCTTAAATTGCCCGTTTTCTGCTGAATAACAGCTACAACAACAAACCTACCACAGACATTGGACAAAATCCATAGAACGCTGGCACATCTGGACCCCACTGTAATCAATGGAATTCTGATCGCAAGTGTACTGCACACGCGGACCACAATCCAGCGATGAATTAAGTACTCTTGCACAGGTGCCTTATTTATAGTGCTTAAGCACTCTGATCTTCATCCTGGGATTATAGGCATTAGCAATGCATAGGCCCGTTATATCTTGGGATTCTATGAACTAATGAACCCAAATAGCGGTGTGTGTGCCCCCCCTCTCGCAAGTTATATCCATCTGCAGCGATTTCAGAGTTGGCTTCTGGAGCGGCGCAGGGCTGAATCCCATCCCTGCCGTTAACTCAGACCGCGTTCCAATCCCGTCGCAGCCACTAATACCGCTCAGCCTCATCTCCTTTTTACTGTGGGGAGAACACGGACCTCCTGCCTTACAGTACTGTTGCATGTATGGCACAGACGGCATGTGAAAGCCTACTGCTCAGGGTGATTTTTATTGCTCCTGTAAACACTAATTATCGCAACAGCTAAAGTCTGACCAAGATGAGGATGAGGAACTGCACCTCTCCAAATGATGGGAAGAACACGAAGACAGTCACTGCTGCACACACGATTTTAAAAATAATAATAATAATTCAGCCATAGTGTTAGTAGTAAGAACGGCAAATGTTCTCATAAATATAGCACAGGCACCTCTGGGAAATCCTTAAAGTTTTAGATGGTCAATTGACAAAATAATGCTACTAATCAAACTTCCGCTTTACTTCCAACCCAGACTAGACATACGCAGGGATGTTGCACGAATGACATAGCATAGTAAGGGGGGGGGGGTCTTGCTGAATCCAGCTAGCCCGCCATGCTTTCTTCAGCAGCGGCCTGAGCAGCTTACATCAAGCAAGGCATGAAGAAATGGAAAGAGGCATCTCGTGCTGTTTATCTAGTAATATGGTAGACTGCTCTCTTATGACGGGGATGGGTGAGGAAGGTTTCTGCAACACCAGGCTAGGACTTTCCATTAATTTTAAACCTCCTTGCTTTGATGGGTGTCACACTGTGCTCACTGCAGCTTACTCGCAAGTGTGCATAGGACTGCAGCCTCTGGGACCCAGCGCAGAGGAAGCTGGTTGCCCCCTTAAGCCCCTCACTGAGACCAACATTGCTCCATTGCTTCGTGTTGAATTTATTTACGATTAATTTTAAACTAGATTGGGACCGTGCCATATTCGGGATAGAAACATCATGTGCCTTGTAGCACAATCCTAGGCATGTCTACTCAGAAGTAAGCCCCGTTGGATTGAGTGGGGTTTACTTCCAAGTCTAGGATTGTTGCCTGGACGACCTGATCCGGCCTTCTTCTTCTTCCTGTACTTGGCAATGCAACCACTTCCAAGGGTCAAGCCTAAAACATGCTTCCTTGAAAGAAACCCGGTTGAAAACTGAAACACACACGTCTGTGGAAGTAAGTGGACTGAAAACAATAGGACTCCACTTCATGTGCACAGGGCAGGCGTTTTCCGCAGAGAACCGAATAAGCCTCCCATAGCAGATAACTAAGCGCTCGAATACTTTTCATTTATTTTTTCAGTAGCTACCATAAGGCTAATGCAACTCGGGGAATGCTGCAGCAAATGCGTAATGAAGCTGCGCGTTAGAGCTGTACCCAAATCCTGCCCGCTGAGCGCCGAAGGAAAAACCTTCGTGCAGTCAATGCAGGCAAAAGCGAACGCTGTATACTTGAACGCCTCGGCCTCAGAGCTGTTGGACGCTTGGGCTATTCTCTCAGCAAAACCGCGCAAGTTTGCTTGGAGTAATTTGACCTACGTTTTCTAAGTCCCGCTGCACTTTTGGGCTCCACAGAGAGGAGGTGGTTGTTGTCGTTTTTATGAAAAACAGACCAACCAGCCAACAACAGGAACGTAGGAAGAAACCTGACCATGGATATTACAGTGGAATCACTTTTGTTTTATTTCGATCAATTACCGATCATTCAGTATCAATGTGCCATTAAAATATCTCCTTCTTCTTCCCCCTTTCCCACACCCCCGCAAAAAAAAAAATCATTATAATGTCTAAATTAATTTACTTTACAAGAAATAAGTTGGAAGGAAAGTTTTGAGATTACAAGTGCACTTGCTTGATTCGAGCATTTGGGTTGGGTTTTGGCTTTTCTGTGCTTGGGGACAGGAGAGGAGAGGAAGAAAGGGAAAAAAAGACCGAGGAGGGGACGCGTACAAAATTGCTATATAGTTTTCGGTATCAAATTCCACGTGAAGGGCGAAATGGAGAAAGATGCAGCAGCAGCAGCAGCCAGCTGGGACTCGGATTAGGGCGCCCCGGGTGCAGTAACAAATAAAATAAAACTCTCACCTAAGTACAGAAACATCATAAGGTAGCTTTAAAAAAACAAACAGACTGACAAGGTCGGGCCCTTGTGAAAAAGGTGCCTGAGTAAGACCCGTGAAGGCCGGGAGGAGAGGCCGCTGGTGCCCTCGCGCGCCCGCTCTCCCAAGCATTGTCTTTGGCCAAGGAGAAGCTTCAATTCGTCGGGCCTTCTGCTCCTTCTTCTAGCAGGTCCTCCGGGGCTTCTGTCTTGGCCTCCTCTCCTTCCTTCCCCTCCTGCCTGCCGGCTGGGAACTTCTCTTTGTTGTTCTCCTTTTTCCACTTCATCCTCCTGTTCTGAAACCAGATCTTGACCTGCCTCTCCGTGAGTCCGAGGGCATGGGAGACCTCGATCCGCCTTTTCCTGGTCAGGTAGGGGTTAAAAAGGAACTCCTTCTCCAGCTCGAGAGTCTGGAAGCGGCTGTAGGTCTGTCTCCCTCTCCGCCTGCCAGGAGCTGCTATTTGAGACGAAACAAAAAAGCACAGCGTTTCTTTAAAACGAAACGAAACCCCACAAATAAACTGAAAACAAGTAGGACTCCCCCCCCCCCGCTCCCGCGCGCGCACACGACGCGTGCTTAGAGACCTGGAGAACATCCTAAACTGGTTTACTGGGAAATAAGTCCCACGGGGGTCTTCGTGACGCCCTAGGGAATGAATGTCATCTAACTCCGTGGGATGTGCTTTCTACTGCATGACCAGAGGCTGAGGCAAGTCTATTCGATCCAGCTGTATTCCAGCGAACAAATTTAGCGCAGGCACGTTTATCCAGAAATAAATCCCACTGCACTCAGCAGGGCTTCCTCTCCAGGGAGGAGGTTGAGGAATCCCCTTTAAATCAAAGTACTCCGAGTTATCTGGTCTAGGGTTGTTTGCCTCGCTTGCGCTTAACGCGCCACAGCAGCACCTCCCTGAAAGGAGACAACTTCTAAAGACTGGTCGAATTATTTGTTTGTTTGTTTCATCCCACGATTCATAACATTTGTGGCTTAACGGCCTCCAGTCCGTGGTGGGGTTGATTATCGGAGGGGGTGGAGGGAATCGTGGAAAGTGTGCTGGAACCTGGAAGTTATAACAGCACCGCAATAATTGCATGTCAATTATAGGTGTGAGAGAGAGAGAGAGAAAGAAAGAAGCGGGGATCTGAATTTAGGGATAGATGCTGGGTTGTAATTTGTTTTGGAGAGGAAAGGCTTGAGACGCACAGAGGGAAAATGGGGCTGCTGTAACAAAGGCAGGAGAGGAAAGAAAGAAAGAGAAGAAAGAAAGGAGGCAGCGACTGGGTTGCCGCGGCGCCAAAGGCAAAGGGAAGCGGGGGTTTCGCTCGCGTCCAACCTTGTGGTCTCATCCAGGGGAACATTGGAGAAGGAGACGCGCCCTGATTTAAGTGCTCTGGGTCCTCGCCAATATTAGCACTGGACGATTTACAGTCAGGATACTGGACCAGCTCGGCCTCTTGGTGTGTCGTAAAAATCGGCTGTCTCTGTAAGTTATCGTATCCGTAAAACTTGGCAGGCTCTCCCGGACAAGGCAGGCCGGCGCAGGGGCCCTGCGGGGCCAGAGGAGGCGGCGGCGGCTGGTGGTGGTGGTGGTGGTGGTAGGCTGAGGGGCTTCCTCCGGCTAGGTGCCCGTGGTGCCCGTGGTGCTGCTGGTGATGGTAGTATTCCGGGCCGCTGCCGCCCGAGCCAGGCCCAGGTGGGGGCTGCGGAGGGGGGAAGCCCGAGGCGGCGGCGGCGGCCGCTGCAGCAGCGCTGTTCCCGTAGAGCAGGGCGGCCGCGGCCGCGGCGGGCGCAAAGTGACAGTCGTAGTAAGCGGGATTGATGGGCTGCTCGCCCCCTCCTCCTCCTGCAGCTCCTGCCGCCGCAGCTGCCGCCGCCGCCGCCGCCGCTTTGTACTTGGAGTAGAGCGGATTGACGAAGTAGGAGCTCATCGGAGGGCGGCGGCAGGGGGGGCGGCGAGCGGAGGCGCCACCACCAGCAGCTGCAAGAGAAGGAGGAGCAGCAGCAGCTGGGCCAGCCGAAGCCCACGAACCACTGCCTCGCTACTCCTTCCTTACTCCTACTTTACTCAGCTGGCCCGCCGCCGCTGCCCCTGCCACCACTGCGGACGGCAGCGCTGGTCAGGTCTAATCGCTGCCCGACTGACTGACCTGCCTCACTGCTTTTACTATTTCCTATTAGGCACACACAGGCAGCTCCGCCGCCGCCGCCGCCGCAGCCACACACTCACATGGGCCGGAGTTCAGGGCAAGGCAGGAGAGCCTGTTGGCTTCGGTTTACACTCACCTCCCGGAGGCAGAAAACGAGCCCCGGGAAATAAATAAATAACAGCGCAGCAGCCCCATGCAGCCATCCATGCAGCCGAAGCTTGCCCCACCGGCTGTTCAGGCAAGCGGCCTCTTTTTCTTTCTTTCTTTTTCTTTCTTCCTTTCTTCCTTCTTCCTTTCCTTTCTCTCCCCACCCCCACCCGCTTCAGCCTCCACACCCGCAGCCGTATGCATATTTTCTCGAAAACTCACCAAGCAGAAAGAAAGTAGGAGAGATCAGGGTGAGATAAAGCGCAAGCACTGGGCTGTTGGATGGAGAGGCCTAGCGGAGTCCAGCTTGGGGTGGAGGGGAGGGAGAAGAGGTGATTTGACTGGTTTGGTGACAACCCCTGCTGTAAGTTCTACTTTTGTTTTTATTTTTAAACTGAGACTATTTCTAGGCCAAGCCTTGAAGCATACCCTCCAACATTTCTCCGATGAAGATAGGGACATATTTTATTTTATTTTATTTTATTTTATTTTATTTTATTTTATTTTATTTTATTTTATTTTATTTTATTTTATTTTATTTATTTTATTTTATTTTATTTTATTTTATTTTATTTTATTTTATTTTTACCCTGCCCATCTGACTGCTACTTTAGGAGGCTTCCAACATACATTATATAAAAGCATAATAAAACGTTGAACACTGAACAACTTCCCTATGCAGGGCTGTCTTCAGATGTCTTCTAAAAGTTCTATAGTCACCTTACTTCTCTCCTTGGCTGGGGGAGGGGTGGTGTCGCATAAGCCATCATTAGATCCTTAGAGCCCTGAGACATGAAAACATCATAAAGGAGGACACGTGTCTCTGGACGTGTGCAGAGTTTTGACCCAACTTCCACACACACCAGAGCTTCCACTTCCGGGATCAAAGGGCATGGCTTTTAGGCAAGCCCTGAGCAGCGGGGCCTCTTCCTCACCCCCCATAAACCCATTATCCACCGGCATTGGAGGAGTGAGTGTCCTTCCTGTGCTCAAATCCAATGGTATTGGTAAAGTCCAGGCCCAGAAGGTCATAAACCATCAAAGGCTGGAGGGAGCAAGGGCAGGGGGAGGCCCAGGCAAAGGGGGAAATGCTGCGCAGCAAAACCAGGCGAAATCAATGGGTGTTTTGCCATTGATCTCAATGGAATGTGGA
This sequence comes from Podarcis filfolensis, assembly GCF_964270895.1. Lineage (NCBI taxonomy): Eukaryota > Metazoa > Chordata > Lepidosauria > Squamata > Lacertidae > Podarcis > Podarcis filfolensis. Next base: position 22,185,472 of record NC_139604.1, on the reverse strand, counting down.
TTTCCATTAGACAAGCAAGCAAATAAGTAAATATAAGTAAAATAAATGAGGCTGGGAGAAGCGAGCTCAGGCCAGCAGGCCGGTTTCAAACGCGGTGCCCATTTACCCTTGACGCACTGCGCGCCTGGTTGCAGATCCCGGATTAATTGATACTTAATGGAAGTCATGTCCATGAATATGCTTTCCATCATTTCACCCTTGGTGGACGTCATTAGCCAAGCCAAGCCAAGCCGAGCGAGGGAAAGTGGCGGGTGGATGGCAGTGGGTGAGTGAGCGAGTATGGGGAGCAGTACCGGCGAGCGCTAGCATAGCTGGCGGGGCCGGAATCCCAAATAAATGAATGTTTTCCGAAGTGGAGGGGACGCAGAGAGGGAAGAGGCTGAGGAGGAGGAGGAGGACAGCAGCAGGATCGCGCAGTAGCCTTTCCCCAACTCCCTGGACAGTACAGGCCGCTGCCAGCATTTAAGCGCCTTCCTTTCCAGAGCGGGAGGCCGAAATTTTGGCCAAGGCTGGCTCCTCTTTTCTTGGTTTTGGGGAGCCACCCGAGAAGGGCGCATGGGACTTTCCTGTTTTCCCCTGATGCTTGGGGTGGACCGAGTAGTCTGGTGAAAGGGACCGGGGTGAATCAGCCTGTTAGATCCGAGGCAGGAATTCGAATACACACGACCTTTCTTTTCGGGGCAGTTTCCCTGTGGTTAGAACCAAAGCGGCTGAACAGGGGTAGCCCCGTGTGGAATGCAATCGTGTGGACAGATTCCAAGATGCAGTCGCGTTTGCCCTCATTGTTTTAGGAAGGGGGAAAGGGACGGGGCGGAGGCTATTATTATTATTATTATTATTATTATTATTATTAACCACACACTTCTTTATCTCACAAAATAAATGCCATTGCGTTCTGGACTCACTGCAAAACTAAACTAATAATAAATTATATGGGTGAAATAGTGCACAGAGCCGGACAGAGAAGCGTGAGAAGACAGAGACGACAGTCTGGTGTGAGTTCAATAAAATTATTGTGGTTACGTGACATGTCTCTTTGTCGTTGTCCTTTCACGAGAAGTTGTCCTATTCTTTTCTTTTTACAAATACTAGCATCTATTCCCCCGCCCGCCACGTTTCTTCACGTAAGCCAGCCGCATAAAATGTATGCTGTGTAGTTTCCATTTTGCGTTTCCCTTTTGTAGTTTTATGTTGTGAACCGCCCTGTGATCTTCGGGTGAAAGGCGGTATACACATTTTATTAATAATAATGATTAAAATGTACCGTCTTTAACTTTAATAACATGGGGTGGGGAAAAGAAAATTCCACAATAATTTAAGGAATCGAACATTGGAGTGTAACTTGGGAGACGCGAGAGGAAGAAGAGCGTTTTGAGGAAAGAAGGTTGGAGTATTGTTGAATCACTGCTGTGGTGGAGCTTAGATAAACCAAACTCTGCTACTTACGCTGTGAAAATACGTTCCCGTCTATGCAATAAAACAGGCACCCTACTGATACAGATGGAATCATTTTTATCTGCAGAAATAGATCCGGGCCTTATAAGCTTTTCTCCAGCGTTGACAGTGTAGAGTTCGCTCGAGTGGAGTTACCTGGTCTCTTCAGCTGTTGCAACTATTTCAGATTCATCAGAGCGAATGTTGAAGCGCGGAATGAAAGACCAAATCCAGCGCTTTCTTAGCGTGGTCTCTTGGGATACAGGGAGGTCCAAATTCTCCAGTGAATTCATTTTCTCCTATTGACTTTCTATAGTCTAAAGAAACCCCCTTTCTGTTTATTAAGGATATCTGATAACACCCTTTTGAGATGTTTTGTTAAGATGCATAACCGTGTGCGCATCTTTTTAGATTCTGAAATCCTACCTAGGGGGTAGAAGGGATGGATGTGTGCGTGGGAGGAAATCAAATACAAGTTTAATGGCAATGCAATGGAAAACCCTTTCGTCGCAGCTGAGTCTCTTTTAGAAAATGAGAGGTCCCATGTACGTTTCCACGTCGAAAGAGAGGCCTCCTCATTGTTTCTCTTCTTTCCTAGTGCAGTTCTTAAACCTAATCCGAATCTATATTTCCTGGGTTTGAAAAAGGAGGGTAATAACAGACGAGAAATATACTAGAATACCTTCCTGGATTTAGAATACTTTCTGGTGGTAGTTAGAATAACAATCAGAAAACAAGCTGCGGCCGTAAGATGTTCGATCAGCATTAATTCTTCCTTTTTTGTAAAACGTGCTTTCTATACGCATACATATTTATAATTGAAATGAGGTGTTCTCGTCGAACTTTTTGTAGAAATTCTAATCATAAAAAGAATGAATTGATTTCGCCTGTAGACACAAATAGCCCCCCGCGCGCTTTTATTTTACATGCCCATACTCTGCAGAAATTAAATTTGGTGTCACTGGCAAATTTATAAGGGTGGATACTTTTTCAGGTGCTGACTGCGTACATCTCGCCACTTAATTAGTTAGATCATAGCAAAGGACGGTCATGTTCGTTTATTTTTAGCTACAAACACAAAATTCATTGATTAAAAGAAACAGCCTGTACATATTTTAAATAAACAAATAATCCTGGCCGAATACAGAAAATTATCAGAATATGGAGCAACACCGCCCTCTAGTGGTAAGATGAAATCTTGTTCGGCAACCCGGGTTGACGCCACATGTTTATGCTTTTTCTACGATGAATGTGAAAGAAAGATATTTGCAAGGAACACTTGGTTGTTGTTTCTAATAAAATATTTCTTTTTCGTTGGCTAAAGACGATTAAAGTCATGCAAAAAAAAAAAAATCAAAGGAGCGTGCAATTGTTACAAAGAATGAGAAATATCCTTCATATTTACAAGTGAGAAGGGGTATATGCCAATGCTTATATCTTGAATGACGGGAAAATGTTTACAATGACTACACAATGCTGCCTTTTGTGACCAAGAGCACAGGACTTTATTCATAGGAATTTTGCTTAACCAAAGAAACGACTTCTTTATGCCTAATGAAGTCAGATTAAGTGAAAACACGAACGAGGAAGCACGTTGCTGTCCCAGTGCAATTAGCATAAAACCAAACCTCCCGTTTCTGCTTTGTCTGTTTCTGTTCTATGCTTCGATTTCAAGCTCAGAAACCTTCCTGCCTTGAACTTGCCTATGTCATTTTATTTCTCCCTTTCCCCATCGGAGAGCTGGTTAGTTTCGGCTTGCGCACTTACACTTGGAATCATAACAACATCCACGTTTCTGCTTTATTGTGACACTCAACATAACCAAAAAAGAAACGGACTCTTCAGCAAATGTTACTGGCTTATTGGAAGCGGAGGGCTAGTGGTTTGGGGATGGCAGCGTTTCCATGTTTCCAAGCAGATCCAGCTACATAGCTGGGCTGCAGTGGCATTTTGAAATAAATAAACGTGGACTTGGGTTCAAACCTCGACAAGTTTAGATTCGGTCCCGTTCCAGCCAAGGTGGACCTTCCCCAACGCTAAAGTCTCGCCCGTTTCAAGTTCTATGTATTGCCCTAATCTTTACGGGTGTTGTTGCTCTTGCACTTTTTGCGCACCAAGCTCTTCGTCTTTTTTGTTTTTTGTTTTCAAAAGAACCCCTGACTTTCTAATATATGGCTACTTCCAGGTCCATTGGCATACCCAGCCGAATTGGTCTTAATCTCCTCACTTTTCAGACTTCAGCGGCGTCCAAACTGCTGTCTCGCCCAGCCGGGGTGACATATTGAAATTTATAGTACTGATTTTAAGACCTGGTTTTGTCTGCATCGGTGTTCTGTCCTAACAAACGCAAACATCAAAATAAGATGGTCTCAAAGAGAGAAAAGCGCCATCGCATATCGTAAACTCATTAGGTCCAGACGTCTAGCCTTCTCAATGGTTTTATTACGCCTCGGTTCTTCCTGTTTTAAAAAGAATTATAGGTATAGGGTTGACAATGAATGGGGAAGCAAGGCAACACCTTTTCCTAGGCCTTAATCGCTGTGGGTCTTTCTGAGGGGAAGGGGGAAGTGATAGCATCTACAGACCCCCAGGTCTCGGTGCCTGTTTCCCTTCACCTTAAATCTTCTTTCAAATGGCTTGAGAGGCCATGTTTTCCTCGAGACGCTTAATTAAAATGGTGTCTCACATCAGAACAACGCTCCTCTCCTTCTCTAAAATATCCCAGAAGCCTGCCGCCCACACCTCAATTGCATTGTGTGTGTGTGTGTTGGTCTTTTTAAATACAATGTACATACATGATTCAGCTCTAAAGTTTAACACTTGGACGTTCCATTTATTTCCATCGAGGAGTTATGCATATGCTGAAATCTCTACATCAGGCTGGCTTCAAAGTCCTTATCAGAAATTCACGTATGCACACACACACATATAACGCGCATATATCTGGTGCCGATAACCGTATGATCAAAAAAGATGTATTCTATAAAGCAGCCCTTGACAAATACACACAGAGCTGATCACCATATCTATCAAGTGTCTTTAAGGTTCAGGAATTTGAATGAGCGACATGGCGTCATAATTATGAACCAACTTCAGTCTTATTTGAGGACAGTGGGGTTTGCCCTATGTTGTCCCTACAGATCATCCCCACCCCCACCCCACCCCTGAAATTGCTACATGAACTTTTCGGGTTTTTTGTGGGGGGTTTTGGTTATGTTCCGGATTTATTTTTTTTAAGAAAGGCTACGAAGCTTGCGCCACGCACCGCCATCAAGTAGGTGCGTCCACCACTCACAATTGCAATCAGGAAATATTCTCAGAAAAGAAGGTCGTAGAGGCTATGAACCCGGGGCAAACGCTCTCGACCTGTCCTAGGATGTATCTCCGCATATTTAGATCGTGGCTTAAAGACCAGTTCTTTTGCTCGGTTGCTGGCAGAGGTGGGGGGGCGGGAGAGAGATTTGGGAGCAAGTCAGGTTCAAATAGAAAAGATATCAAGGAGGAGTGGGGAAGGGAAGGAAGCAGGGCGGGCGGGGGTCATGCAGGCCTGCTCTGTACTAGCTGTTACACAGCTGACCTGCTGAAACCCTTCCTTCATGTCCACGATTTGTAAAATAATATTCAGGAATGGAGAATGATGAACCTGTGTCGATGGAGACCGCCTGCCTCTCTAGGAACAGAGGAAGCGTCCCTTCGTCTGCAAATGGCTTCCTGCGGGTTATATGCGAGGCATCTTTATTACAGAGAGCGCAGAAAGACTGGGGTTTTCTTTTTTTTCTTTTCTCTCTTTTCTTTCTCTCTCTCTCTCTCTCTCTCTTTGGAGGGGGCGGCGGTTTCGTTTATAGTCAGGCGCTGTCTGTTTATTTCCACTTTGCAGAGAGAAGTCAAAGGCAAACCGCGGGCGCGTTTGCACGCACATTACATCTTATTCCCCAGCACACGCAAACCCCCATCTTCCCAGTCAATTTTTTATTATTATTATTATTATTATTATTATTATTATTATTATTATTATTACTACTACTGTTCTTTCACCAGCTCAGCCCTTATTATAATAACCTATGACAATTACATTATTATTATTATTATTAAAAAAATTAAGTCCTTAGGTAGAGTTCCAGGCCTCGGGCAATGGGGACGGGTGCTCAGAACTGTTAAGCCGCGGGGCCTGTGGAAGTTAATACTGTTTCAAGTACCGCTTTTAATACAGTGCACTGGAGAGGATGAAACGGGCAGCCAGGGGGGAGATAATAAAAAATACTTTATATTTTTTTTAAAAAAATTTCACAGCCTTGATCTGGCAAGACTCTTGCTAAGCATAACCTGCAGAAGGAAAGCGATGCACAGGGTCTGGAGTCCTCCCCTCCCCCCTCCCCGCTTTTCCTTTTTGGAAAGTCCAAGGTAAACGCACTATTGCCATCAAGGTAATCCTCGCTGTCATTCAGTATTATCGTCTTCATCGCCGCCTTTGCCTTCAGTTTGGAAAAGCGACTGTCCCCCCTTCTTACAACCCCGCCACACACACTCTCTCTCTCTCTAGTCTAGGGTCACTTGGAAGTAGCATGTCAAACATTTAGTATTTAGTATTTAGATAAATCCCCCCCCCCCAAAAAAACCCCTAACGTGCACTCACAATATCTTAAAACCAAACTGGAGGCGCGGGGAAAGAAGCAACTTTTACCAAATACATTCTCCACACCCAGTCCTTTCCTTTCCAAAATACCTGACATCGACCACATTACTGCTATCTAAAGAATAAACCCACCAGGATCAATAGGAAGTTTCGAGCCAGTGGACCTGGCAACATAATAATAATAATATTAATAATGACAATAATTAATATCGATACTTTTGTGTGTATCTTCATAGAAAGCCCAGCACATTTCCACAAACGCACGCACGCACGCACGCACACCCTAAGGCGCTAGTCCCCTTTATTCCCTTTTTCCTTGTTCATCTTTTTCATTTTCATTCTTCGGTTCTGAAACCATATTTTAACCTGTCTCTCGGTCAGGTTTAAAATCCTAGCCACTTCGTAACGGCGGTCGCGGGTGAGGTACATATTAAAGAGGAATTCCTTTTCCAGTTCCAGAGTTTGGAATTTTGTGTAGGGGCAACGCTTTTTCCTGGTGGAACGGGCGTGAATCCAGTTCGCGGCGGGGTTATCTGGAGAAGGGAGAGCAAGAAGGGGGGGGGAGAGAGAAGGTCAGGGTTCGGAGGGAGAAGAGGGGCAGGCATTGAAGTAGGGGAGAGGGTTGGGGAGGGGAGAAAGGTCGTTAAATTAATTTAACGGAGGATGCCTGCTCCTTTCACAATTGAGGAGGAATTATCATAAAACCTTGAATGGCCCGGTCTGTTTACTGTACAAATGATGTCTTCTTGATGGCCATAGGTGGTTATGGGGAGCCTTTTTTATGGCTGCTTGTTGCCGCTTGCGCTCGAGTAGGCGTCTAGACGTTTTTATAGGTTAGTAAAACTATCGGTTTTGCACATTGGAGCCTTACAGGTTGGGGTAATAAATCAAAGCGGGTGCAATTTCTTTTCTTTCTCTCTCTGGCTCGGATTTTTTATTTTTTTATTTTTTTTTTTTAACTTACTTGGGTCAAGTTGCTGCTGAGACTTCTCCTCCTTCAGATCGCTGCTGGGGCTAGCATTGCGGCTGCAACCAGACGCTGGCTTGGCCGGGGTGGCGGTACTGCCGTTGCTGCTGCTGCTGCTGGTGATATTGCTGGTGGCTGCAGCTACGGCGGCCGCAACCGGGTGAGAAGAACCGTTGCTCACTGTTGCTGCCGCCGCCGCCTTCTCGCGGGGCTCTGCCAGGAAGGAATTGCACGTGTACTCGGGCCCATTGACCCCCGAGGGCTCCCTAGACGGCGCGCACTCAGTTCTTTTGGAAGGAGAATCGGCGCTGCAAGACGAGGAGGAAGAGGAAGAGGAGACGGTGGCAGAGGAGGAGGAAGGAGAGGGCCCCACCGGACCGGCGGCGGCGGCGGCGGCGGCTGCCCCGCTCTCCGGCTTGACGATCCCGTAGTGGCGCGCGCTGGAGGAGCCACCGCCGGCGCCGTTGGAGGCGATGCTGGTCGTCGCCGCCGCTGCTGCTGCAGCAGCAGCAGCCGCGGCACTAGCGGCGGAGACGTTGCTGTTGCCTCCGCCGCCGTTGCCGGGGCTGCTGGGGAAAGAGGCGAAGGGCTCAATCCAGGAGCGCACGTATCTGCCTCCGCCGCCTCCGCCGCCCTCGCCCGGTCCGCCTAAGTGCGGCTGGGGCATGTAAGGGTGGTAAATGCCGGGCATGGGCGCCGGAGGCTGAGGGTGCACGGCGGGCCACGAGGCTGGGAAGACGGCCGACTTGGGCGCGAAGCTGCAGGAGGAGAAATCCGAGCCCTCGGCCACCACACCTGAGGATGGCCTGGGGGTCGCATGGTGACCTCCCTGCAGGAACCGGGCAGCCCCGCCGACGCCGCCGACGCCTCCTCCTGCTCCTCCGACGCCGCCACCGTACACTTCCTCGCTGTCGTGGCCTATGAGGGAATCGACATAGTAGTTACTGAGGGTGCCGCCGGTCGACATTTTTTTGGAGGCTCCCTCCGTAGCAGGGCATATGATGGGGGGAAGGCAAAAAAGGTTACTCTGTTAACTGTAGATGATCGCCTGGCCCGGAGAACAATCGTAGTATTTTGCAGGCGGCCAGGCTCAGCCATTGGTCCCTCCGCCCACGTGATCATATTTACCAATACTCCAAGTAAATCAATCCGCTAAACTGAAGGGGTTGCTGTGATTCAAGCGGAGGTGGTGGTGGTGGGAGAAGAAGGGATAAGAGAAAAGGAAAAACCCAAGAAGGCAACAAGCTAAGACAACAACCTCCTCCCGCCTTAAAAAAACCCCTAAAAAACAAACAAAAAAACCCTCATTTCCATCCTCTAAGGAAAACACTAGTCTCCAAAACGTGTAATTGTATACAGGCAGAGAGAGAGAGAAAATCCTTCCACTCTCTCGCCTTAGACTTAGCAGGACTCCAAGCGGGCGTGGCGCGCTACTAGCAGAAGCAAGTTCGGGGACTATTTGTTCGCCTCCTTTGAGAGGTTCCTGCCATTCATTCCGCTGCCATCAGCCTCAAGCACGGAAGTTCTGCGAAGGCTTGGCTTGTCCTTGTCTTTGGAAGCTGCCGAGGAAAACCCCCATTGAAATCATAAGAAGAGAGAGATGGGGAGGGGGGGGAGCCCAGCGAGATCCCCGCCTGTGAAAACAAACCCTGCCAAAAACTGAGAGTGTGTAACGACTCCTCATAAAACAGGGAAATGTTACAGTAAAAAAAAAAAAAAAGCGCGCAACAATGCAGGAGAGGGCCATTTTTCCAGAGCAGCTCTTGGTGTCGTTTCCTTTAAAAGGGGAAAAAAAGGGAAAACAGCAACACAGGGGCAGAATTGAATGATTGAAAAGAGAGAGAGAAAGGAAGGAAGGAAAGAGCTGCCCATTGTGTTGTTTTAAAACAGGTGGAAGACCTCTCCGCAATGATTTTATGCCTTTCAATAAAAATTTTATGAGGTGCATTTGATTATAGATTAATGTGTCCCTCTAATAAAATGGACTGATGGCACACGAGGAAAAAAAAAATCTCAATCTCTCTCTCTTTCTTTCTCTCTCTCAACACCAGTCTTTACTACAGTTTTCAAACTTTGGATTCAAACGGGGGCGTTGTCATTACTTCCAAGGTACTCCAGAGTTTGGGAGGCTGAAATGCACGAAATAATGAATGAATGAGCCCCGAAACCCCGCAGCCCCTTGGACAAGATCTCATTGTAAATCGAGCCTGCTTTGCAAACATTCTGCGAGAAAGACAAACTCGAGGCACCAGTGGCTAGAACTTATCCCCACTCCCCACCTCAACACCTTCCATTCCTTAATTTTATTTCCTGGATATTTCCTAGTAAGCACAAACTCCTCCTCCGCCAACCCCCACCCCCGCACCATAGAAATCAAGGGGATTCAATCTGGTTCAACCACCTTTATTATTTACTATCAGAGACCAAGTATCCAGAGTGGGTTTTGAACCTGAAGCAAACGCTTCGCCGGGGATTTCAAGCCAACTGAGCCATTTATTATCACTCCTCCTTGTTCCCCTCCTGCTCCTCCTTCTTCTGTTTGCTTCTGAGAAAGCCTAATATGATTGACTGAGGAGAGAACGTGCAGGGCTACTTCAAATCCAAACCTTTGCTTGGAACAAAACAAAGGAAGACGAGAAACGCATCGAGGGAAGCCGACAGGACTGCGTTACATATCTGGGCGCTGGAACCAGATTTGTAGGAACCCATCTCTCTCACTGTTTGGTCTCTTTGGGTTTTATTTATTGTAACTTACTGTTTTCTTTATGTGCGGTGGAACTCACGCCCACTTCCTTACCTCTCTCTTTCTCTGTGTGTCTACATGCACTCAATGTTCATGCTCACATACCAGTTCAAAACAACCTAAGTATGTGGAAGCCATTGACCTCGATTCCAGCTGAATTTACTTTCAGAGGAAAACGAGTTTGAATCATAGCCGTAAGTGCCATTTTCTCACGGCAACATCACGGAGTGTTTATTAAGAGCGAGTAAAAAGGAAAGGGAAAAAAAACAACACCAAATATCTGTAGTTGTCACAGTGAGGGAGAGACGCTTTTATACTGAAGTTATGGATATTACAAAACAAAAACACAAACCCACAGCTCCGTATAACATCTCACAAATACCCAACGACCTGGTGTTAGCAAAGACAGAGAGTATACCTATCATCTGTGTACATGACTATATACAAATACATACACAGGTTTTGTGCGCGCGCGTGCATACATGGCATATTCTGTACGCCCTTTGAATTTAGATACACGCACTTTACTATTGATAAATCAGTACCCCCAAAAAAGCATCCATCTATATAAGAACAACTTTATCAGACAATTAACCAAAACACTGGGGTCGGGTTGGAGAGATGTGATGTCACTCGTTCTTTCATGAACTGTCTGGGTGTCATTAGGTTAGCAAATATTTCCAACATGTTAGAGGCAATTTCCTGATTTGGAAGTCAAGGAGGGGCATTTGTTGTTAGTTACGAGCCCATTTCTCCAGAAGCTGAGCCGGCAGTTTCTCAAGCTCTCCCCCCGCCCTTCTTTCTTTCTTTCTTTCTTTCTTTCTTTCTTTCTTTCTTTCTTTCTTTCTTTCTTTCCTTCTTTCTTCCCTTCTTTCTTTCTTGAAGGTGAAAGCATTCCCAAGTATTTGGACTTCAGCCGGGAGTCATGTTCATTTGCAAACTCCTTTTAAGGGACTTTCTGCTTCGGATCTCCCCACCCCACCCCACCCGACCCCCACCCCGCCTTCCTAACCCCTTCCCCAAGATAAAGTGGCTGTGAGCAAGATTTCGCAGCGATGTCCGGGGAGGGCGTTGCGGAGAGTCGTGAACTTCATTATCCTGATGTGGGCTACAACGAAGGAACCACAGAAAACAAACACACGCACAAAGCAAAATAACCCAGGATTGTCAGGAAACCAAAAGGTGTGAGCGTTTGGAGACGAAGCGGGGAAAGGCCCTGTAGACAGAGACTAGGCAATATGGCTTCCTTTATTTTTTTACAACACTGCAAGTAGGAATCTAATAATAATAGTAATAATAATAATAATAATAATAATAATAATAATAATAAGTGTCTAGGGTGCATGAAAAGCAAGGGAGGTGAAAAGGAATAAAACAGCTGAATTTATTTCGCACGCTGTATTTGTAACGATATATACAAACTGCAGTAAGGATTTGCAGTAAGAGCACATTTAGGCTGGCAATCGGGGCTCTGGGCGAAGGCTCGTTACGGCTTCCGTTTTCCTTCCTAAAATTCAACTTACCGTTTATGATTGGGTGGGATAAAGGTGTCCACTTTCGGTCATAACATTTCACTAGCGTTTTGGCGCTCCCTTGTCAAGACTGTCTGTTCCCGACGCCCTAGGCCATTTCCTCGCGACCCTAGCAATTGCTAAAGGTATTATTAGGACTGACTGACACAGACAAATCTACCCCCCTTTTTTAAAAAAAAAATATCTACGAGCTCCCACACTAGTAGGAGGATTTGGGTTGGGGGTGTGGGGTGATGGCGGGGTGCGCGGGAGGGAGAGTCTTTGAGCGCAAGGGAATGGCAAGGAGAAGCTGCGAAATGGGCGAAATGGTAGCGTTTTCTGGTTCGGTTTGGATTTGGAAAGACCAACCAAAGGAGCCTCGTGAACTTTACAGAGTTTATTGCATTATACATGCGAATAGGACATGCACAAAGAAGAAGGCGTAGGAAAAAGAAGAAGACATATTGCTTGTTATACCACTACGATTCCACGTATGCACCACAAGGGGAAGAGAGAGAAAAAAATGTCTACAGTTGAGGAAGAATGAAGGATTCCATTGCACGCACGAAGGACAAGTTTGACGCACACGGGAGAAAGGGGAGTGTTACATCTTAAAATGTGCTTTTTAAAATTCCTTTTCCTCTCACTCTCACTCTTGCACTCTCACTCGCTTTGCCTCCCCCCCCCCACACCTCTCAAGGAAGAAAAAATGCTTATTTTTCTTTATTTTAAATAATTATTAAAAGTATTGTCATCTACTCAAAATGGCATGGCCCGTGTAACAGCCGCCCCCCCCATAAATACCACGTGGTGAGTTAAAAAAAAAAACCATGGAAAAAGTCACATTATCTGGATGTCCAACAGCTCCAATAAGTTAAGACCAAATGATCATATTGAATCAGTGTTTACCCTGCATTACGATGAGAAAAATAATAATAAATTACACGTGCTAGGCTATATATATATATATATATATATATATATATATATACACACACACACACGCACATACATATATATATATATATATATATATATACATATATATACTCGTCGTAGGAACATACATAAACACTTGCAGCACTAAAAAGAATGACAAAAGGTCACATTCTATCAGAAATAAAAAAAATGGAAAATGAAGGGGGTCCACTTTTGTCCCCCCTCTCTCTGTCTCTGTTCCCCCCAAAGTCTTTCCTACATATATATATTTATTATATATATATTTATATATACCAACTGGTGGTAACTGAGCCCGGGTCTCAATCCTTTCAAGCCCCCAGTTGAACCGGTTTATGAGAAGGTCAGATTGGCGGTCAGTTCTCGGATCCGGTTCTCTCTGCTCATCTTCTTGAGCTTCATTCTGCGGTTTTGAAACCATATCTTGACCTGCCTGTCAGTGAGGTTTACGCTCTTACTGATCTCTAGGCGGCGCTCTCGAGTGAGATACATATTGAACAAGAACTCTTTCTCTAATTCCAGTGTTTGATGTTTAGTATAGGGACACCTCTTCTTTCTGCCACTCTTTGCAGTTAACCAATTGCTGGTTGGAGTATCAGACTTGATTTCCTCTAGCAACATCAAAGGAGAAGGAAAGAAGGAAGGAAGGGAAAATAAGAAAGAAAAAGAAAAAAGAAACACCTCAGTCTGTTATAGAGTACCCTTGGCAATGAACCTACTACATCCATTGTGTCTGGCAGATATGGTGGCTTGTGGGTATTAAACATTGCTAACGGAGGTGTGTACATTGGGGCAGGGCGGGTTTTTTCTTAATATAATGATAATGATACAAAAAATGGTGTCCACATTCGAGTTAAACAATGCCAGCAGCAACACTATTTTCCACTCTCTGGGTTATTTCTGCAGCTTTCCCAAACATTATCTCTATGCATTCTCCCTGCTAATCCACATATTTCAAAATAGCCTGTGACATTGGGAGCAATATGAATACTGTCATCTTCCCACTGGTTCGCATTTTAGTGGATGTGAACTGTGCAAACCAACCCCCGCCTTATAAAGCCACTTGTTTGGGAAATGCCTCAGTTAAAAACAGTACTATCCCCAATCACGCTGAAAGAGATTCATCTGCATCACTCATTAAATTAAGGAAACACCCAAGGCAGGGGGGGAGGGAAGTGGCCTTTTTAGTCCTCAACTAACACCAATATGGAGGGGGGCGAATACCTAAAAATCAACTGTATTTATCGTTTTCGCTTTTAATTCCCCATCTCCTATTAGATGCAAATGCCAGACCTGGGCTTAATAAACATGGTCTGTATTGTATTGTTCTGCACTTCCTACGAGTAACAAATGCACAGTAGAGATTGACAAGTTAATTTTTACTAAAGGCATGGTTTCTGAGGGGCCCCCGCCCGCTCTTCCACCATATTCTCCCTTCTCCAAACGAAGCCCCTGCGGTCCTCCCCCATCTTGAAATAAACAATGCAGCTCCTTCCATTATTTCATAACAACCTTCAAAGCCTAGTGAAATTAGGAGACCCAAACTTGTCTTGTCTATAGTACCTTATCCCAAATTTAGACTTCCTTCGAAGAAAGGGCCTTGCCTTATTCTCCTCATACTTTATATGGGCTCTGCTGCACCTCCCTGTTTTATTTTATCTCGTCAAAAGAAAAACAACAACCCCACAACTTTTTATCACCATGCTTAGCAATCGACTGTGCTCTTCACAGAGAAGATCCACAGGAAATATTTGATCCCAATTTGACCAAGGAGGGGTGGGGGAGATTAACAGTGGCTGTAATTTAAGAACCTCTAATCTGAAGGAGCTGCTGGAGCAGTTATAATGCAGCAGCCTTGGCAAGAGAGAAACGAAAACACCCTTTTCCTGGCTGAATCTCTGGGATTCAAAAGGCATGAAACGATGGGTGTCACCAACATCGTGGCCAGGTCCTAAGGCATCCATGCCCTTCTATTTCCTTTTTGTTTTTCCAATTGCACAAAACCAAAAACCCAGCACCTGCAGCAGCAGCAAGAGGTGACGGGGGGGGGACCCTGTCTGCTGAGCAGTTATGGCTGAGCTTAAAGCATTAAATGCTCCTGTGGTTTACGAGACTGGCGTGCCCAAGTTAGTCTGCCACCACGTTCGGGTATCTGCCCCCCACAGCCGCCAACTTCTGCGATCATACCGACCTTTGCTTTCCTTCTCTTGGGTTTCTGGGCTGGAAACGGAGGCTTCAGCCAGGCAGCTCCTGTCGTCTTGCAGCGTGGACTTAGACTCGGGACTTTCCACTTGAGAGACTTTGGCAGAGTTGTCTGAATGGTGGCTGCTGGTGCTGCTGGTGGTGTTGGTGGCGGCGGCGGTGGCGGCGCTGCCGCTGTTGGGGTTTTCATTCATTTTCTTCTCCATCGGAAGTTGCGAAGCTATCTGCGGTTTGGAAGCGCCGCGAGGGTTTAACTGCAACATGACAGTTGAACTCGTTTCGGGGCTGTTATGGTACTCTTGGGTTTTCCCAGTGGCGTAGGTCTGGCTCAGCCTGAAATATCCTGGGACGGGGACCTCGGGGTTTTCAATGGAGCACGAGTCAGAGACCAGCCTCTGGTATGAAGGGACGTCCGACGAAGACACCAGCTTGGAGCGCTTATCAGAATACATGCAGCAATTGGTTTCTTCCTTAATATTTGTCGTGAAGGAGCAGGTGGGGACCTGCTGAGTAACAGGTTGCTCTATTCGGCAGGACCTGTTCGGATCAGTCCAGTTGTCTACTTGAGGTATATAAGGGTGTACATTCATACCCATATTTTGATGGTTGACTTCTCTCTTGGCCAGAGACGGTAGAAGTCCACAGGTTTGCATCCCATAAGTCCCAATGTCTGTGCTAGGTGGCATGTACATACTGGCGCTGTTGGAATAGAAACTATCGCTCCTGCAGGCACTGATCAAGGAATCGACTAGGAAAGTGTTGGCGGCAGGAGAGCTGTTGGGAAAGGACATTTTGGGGAGGAATTTGAAGAAGAGAGATTGTGTCCTTTGTAGGCTGACATCTCTACGAAAACATTCCCTGTGTAATTGTGGATGCCTCTGCACAACCACATGACAGCTAAGCCAATGAGATTTGAAAATGGCCTTGAGCCGCTACCTCCCCGCCGGTCACGTGCTCCGCGGGACACTCCGGGCTGCGGCGCAAAGGTGGTCAACAGCGACATCTAGAACGTCGAGGAGAAAGTGCGCGCGCTCCTCCAAGCCAGGGAGCTCCAGCGGCGGCGGCGGCGGCGGCAGCAATATTAGTAGCAACCTTTTTCTTTTCTTTTTTTTTTTTGGTCCTTTTGCAAAGCCAGCCCTGGCGCACTGCGCTGATTTAAAACAAGGAAATGCGTTGAACTGATCTGACCCCCCATACCCCCCCATCTCGCAACTCTTTCGTTGTTGCTGCTGGGTTGTTGTTGTTTTGTTTTGTGTTTTTTGTGTGTTTTTTAACACCACAAAGGAGTTACTGTCCGAATTCAGGCTGATCCTGAGCCATGCCCCTTTGCTCCAATATCAATATATATATACATATATATGAGACAGGTACTTCAGGAAAATCCCTGGCTGGCTTAAACAGAGGCAAGGGGGGTGGGAGATGGACGCAGAGGCGCGCGCAGACACACAGAGAGATGGAGGGAGTGGGAAGGGGAGACGCATGCAATCCTACAAGGCGAAATATGTGGGTCTTCTTCTCATTCTCCCCACCTGTGAATAGTAATGGTGATGATAATATTGATAAAAGTGGTTTCCCCCCATCTCCAGTCCTCATGGTTGCCCAACATCTCCTTCAAGTTACATGATTTGGCGGCAACTGACGACCTCAGAAGAGACGTCCCTAAGTCTCAGCCCTGGACAACACATCCTTCTCTTCTCCAATACTTCCTCCTTTCACTTCATAATCAAACACTTTCTCAAACAAAAGCCACAACATATAATAAAGGTCCCCAAAAAGTTGTGTGTGTGTTGTTTGTTTTTTGAGGGTGGACAGCTGACTATGTCTGAAGTGTAGGCGATCTCCAAACGTGTCATAATTTGGGGAAGATACAAAGGGGTGGTGGTAGCGGTGGAAATAATGTTACCTTTTATGGATTTTGTAAAAGCATTGGTTCCTGACAAGTGCAAGGTACAAAAGGTTGTGGAATTTATTAATACAGATTAAGAAGAATCAGAGCGATCAATAAAATTCTCATCTACATTCTTGAGCCACTTGGTAATTTTCTTGCTTCTGAAGCTTTTTCAAGAGTTATACCCTCTGTTGCCACACACGGGAAGATATTTTATTAACAAATCAATCGAGACTTTGTAAAGGATAAGATTAATAGTTAAGATTTAGCATAATGGTGTTCGCGTTATGAATTATTGAAAATTATACTATTGATTTTTCCTCTTCGCTGCTAACCAAGAAGGTCAATTTTTGTTTTAATACAAATCGTCAAATATTAAAAGCTAGAAAAAAAAATTTGGTCATAAGTTTGGTTTTATAGCTCCAGCAGATTCCTAAAATAAAATAATTAATAAATAAGACGAGGGTCCTTTCACATAGTACACATGTGAAGAAATTCTCTTTGCCCACGAAAATGGCACCAGAGCAAAGGTAAAGTTTTCGTAGACGATGTTGCTGAACTTCACACAAAAAACCCCCCACATATGCACTCACAACGCGGTAGCCCGCATCCCACAACGGAATCTGCTGGCTTCTTACATTATTTCATTACCCAGCTTCATATCTATTAAAAAGGGCGATAATAAACACCTGAGTCCACCACTCCCTAGTTCTTGACCACAGGAATCGTGGGCAACTCTACCTATGGATAAATTTGGACGCTTCTTTCAAAATAGATTTCCCCACTTCGATGTTCATCCTTTCTTTTCCTTATATTTATACCCGCATCACTCCCTTTTCTTGAAAAACAGGAGGACACATATCCTTGAAATTAAGGACTGCTCTCCCCCCGTCTCACCTTCGGGACTTTAAAAACATTCATATTTTCCCTCTCCTCCCCGCTTGTTTGGCAGTGTGTTTTTACTCCAAAGGTGTCTCTTTTTTTCATAAAATGTCACACGCCGCACGCCACACAGGAACCATCTACTTGAGGTTAAATGTTGCCTTGAGTCCATCTATTTATTCCAGGCCTTGAGCTCATCCCTATCAGCAAACCTTCCTTCTCTCCTTTGAAATAAGAACCTCGGGGAAACCAAAACAGACCCTTTGAAATGGCACCCACGGCCTCTCCAATGACTGCAAGAAGCTTAATTTTCCGTCCTGGTTTTTTCACCCTTACGTCTTTGGCACTTTGGGGGTGGGTTGCTTCACTTTCCCCCCTCTTCTTCTTCTTCTTCCTCCCCTATCCATTTGCCGAAAACAACCCCCTCACCCCAGTTTGAAATCTCGCTGTGGCAATGAGACAGACCCTTTTTGAAAAAGCTTATCGCAGCTGTTCAAATACAACATCATTGTCAGGTTAAGAGCCGGTGGGTTTTACGGCTCCAGCCGCCTCTCTTCTCTCCCTCTGTCTCGCTCTCTCTCTCTATGGCTTCTGTGTTTGCCGGGGAGTCTCCAGCTTACCTTCGTCAAATAAGCTACATTCCACCATCACCACCCCAGATAAACATTTTCTCTCTTTCTTCATGCACCCCTTTAAATTGCGAGTCCATAAGCCATGCCCTTGTCCTGGGTAGGGGCTTAGAAATAAGGGACACAGCACCGCAAGGAAGCGGTGGTGGTCCCAGTGTAGGAGAGAGGATTTTTTGTCCCCCCTCCTTTTCTCCAATTTGAGATCATTATCAGAGCCATTGCTAAGATTTTGTCTGAGCTGGGGAACAAACAAAAGTGGAGGTCACGATGCTCCCTCTTTGGGGGCCGGCTTTTTATGTGCTTTCCAGCAATTTCCCTTCCTCCCCCCCCCTTTCCCTCTCCCTTCAAAACAAGACGCCAGACAACCCACCGAGTTTAAAGCAACCCAATACTGTTTTCTGGTCTGCATTTTAAGACTTGACTGTGAAATCTAATCAGGTTTTTTAAATAATAATAATAATAATAATAACAATCCACCTTCAAACGGCCTTCCGTAATTCTTATTTACACTTTAAGAAGTGCCCTAGAAATCTCCCAATGGCCGCATCCTCTTTATTTTATTTTATTTTGGCTATATGTTGCCCAGTTGTAACATTAAACCAAGCCAGACTTTCCCCCCTGTTTCCCATCTCAGGGGTGTGTGTTGTTTAATGAACTGACTCCGAGTCCTCCCTTTAGAGATAGGACATTTCGCTAGATTTGAGGCGCAAGATACTAATGCCGCCATCTAATGACCTCCAATTATTTTGTTAGATAAACCATGTGTACGGTTAAGGCTCTCCAGTTCTGAAGCAATCCATTGATCATCACCAATTACTACTTTTAATAAAAAAAAAAGAGTAAGGGTGGGGACAGAATTTGAGCCGGCTTGGGCAAATATATTAAAGTGTGTGGGGTGGGGTGGGGAATGGCACTGAAAACCGAAAACCTTAAAATTTGTGTGACACATCTAAAGGTTGAATAAACATCTCATTGGGAAATGGGTTACTCAGACCTTGTGTGTTTAACGCCACTTCAGTTTTAAATCATATTAAGATGGAATTGTAGTAATTAACATTAATAAATAAATCAATATTGTGCCATAAATGAGATATACAATCTACATTAATGCAAAGGTTTTCCTCTTTTACTGTCCCATATTTTTTCTTCAAGGGGGGTGAAACCCCCCGAAAAAAGCTCCATTTATAACTCGATTACTATTTGCAGTAAAATATATGTTGACATCCCCCTTTTCTGTCTTAATAAATAATAGAAAATAAAATCCGAGAGGAAAAGTCGATACTTTAAACTTTAATTTTAATCCTTCAGATTTATTCGACATTTTGTGCCTGGCCGTTTGATGCCCTTTTTGGGCTTTGTTTTGGAATGTATGTAGGGACGTATTAAAAGATATTCCTCCTACTTTTTCCTCTTCTAACTGCAATTTGTTTTATTCTCTTCTCATTATTAAAGGGATGGGGGAGGGGAAGGAGCCTACCCAAAAGTGGGGGGCAGATATTTTGCAGCTGTGGACTCTGAACTGGACTGACAAATATTGCTCAAAAGACTGGCATTCAGACGGGCTCCCTGGAAGCCTATCTAAATGTTCCCTTCCTCCTTTCATCTAAGTATTATTTAATCTGGAGGCGTTTACACATTGATTCAGTTTATTTCATTCCACACCACTGCAGAGCAGAGGCGCTGAAAGGTATTCCTTTTAATTAAGAAAGGAAATTAGTGCCATACAATATCGCGGCTTTTCGTCCCATCATAACACAGCAATTAAATGATTCTGCTTTCTGAGCCTCACGTTGTTATGCGGAGCAGAGACAACGTCCCAAATATTTGGATTAAAAAGACGAGGGAGATGTGTGATGAGACCATCGCTCTTGGTAATGTACAGAACATAATTAACTAATATTAACTATACTACATGAGATATGAGGGAGAAGTCAACAGCACGCCCTCCCTTGTTTTTGCTCTGCAGATATTATATGCATCTCTATAGCTATATAGGTATCTAGGTCTATAGATATCTATAGATGAAGCAACTGATTCAAGTCATAAACGAAACTCCCCTGAAGAGGATTCACGTTTTGTCCATTGTTTATCATAAGCCTTTTGTACACAAAAGCACGAGTTCAATTTCAGACGCTCGCAGACTTTACTAGAAGGGTCTGGCCAGGTTAATGTCTTTACAGCATACATCCTCTACTCTCTCAATTAATTAGAAGCTCCGGAGAGACTTAGTACTGTATACAATAGCATTGGCCGTAGTCTTGAGTTACAGTTATTTAATACATGGAAGTATCAATGCGGCATAAGCTTTAGCAGATTTGGCAACCTTGAATGGAGGGACAGACAGACAGACAGACAGACAGACAGATAGATGGATAGACAGACAGACTTCTGTATTTTTTAAATTGCCAACGTTTTCTGCGCCATCTTAACACTCTCAGATCAAAAAGGCTTTGGGAAATTGCTGAAAATCATAACCAAAATGAACTCCCATCCCCGCACCTCCCCAGGTCCGTCACACGTGCGTGAAGGTTCCACAAAGAACAAAGGCGAGATTTTAAATATCCAACTAATTTAATGAGCAGAGTATATATAATACGCATATAGCCCCAACCACAATGTTACATTTTTTTAATTTTCAAAACAAGGTCTTAATATAAATGGGAGGGGAGGGGAGGGGTGAGGGAGAATTCTAACCGTGTAGTTTAGTCTTCATGCGGTGTCTGACAAGGCGTGCGTTAATTTAACAGTGGGGGGAAAGCCCCACACCAAACATTAACCTTTTCTACATTATTCTTTCCCAAAATAGATTCATCTTACACCATCCCGTTTATTATGGATCTTAAATGGCAAATATTAATTTCATTTGTGTTTCAACATAATGGTGGTGGTTTGTTTTTTTTTTTTAAAAAACCATTTCATTTTATTTCAGAACACTTCCGTTTATTTCAGGCGGAAAGGCTATTCTAGGTAAGTGGAGTAGCAATGAACTCCTTTTTATAAAATAAAATATTTTAAAAATCCACTGGAAAACAATGCGCCCAACATTCATTTGGTAAGGATGACTTTGAATGTGTCTAGTTTATTGGATTACACAATGCCAAATTTCGAATCCATATTATGCAGAAGGAGAAAGGCGGAGTAAACCAACTCTGATCTTTGGTGTTTTTACCTAAAAGTGCGTTTTCGGAGACAACTAAGATCTCCCAAATCAGATGCCCTTTTTGTGGAAGGGGTTCCGTTTCTGTTTTAAACATTTTAGGGGTCCTTGGAATACATAATTCTCTCTCAGTTTGTATCCTTTCTGTGGATAATGAAAATTAGTTTCACAATATCGGGTCAAGGTGACGAAATGATATCCACCATAAGCAAAATGCCCGACTCTTCTCTGGTAAATAAAGCTATCTCTAGAGAAAAGGCACCCCCCCAAAAAAAAGTACTCAGCAGCCCATTTTGCCACTGATTAAAAGTACACGTTCTTTTTAACATTGAACTATCTGCCTGCGTTGGTCTTCTCATGAAAAAATCTCGACCTAAATATAAAATGGCTTTGATCACATTGGTATTCTTGGGGCGCTATGATTGCGCTGAAAGAGAAACAATTAGAATTTCGTTCTGTTGAGGAAATCCAGGAGATAAACTACCCCGTCCTAAAAAATTACTAGTTTTAAAAAAATTCTTATGCATCATATTGTAAAAGATTATGACCCAAAATAATTTTTTTAAATGAAATACGTCTTGTTCATGTCATGGTCATGAGTTACTTGTTTAATAAATCCTGTTTATGCTCTATTTTCTCATTTCCCAAGCCCTGAAAACTTATAGTTGCTTATATATTAGATATTTTATTAGTAGCAGGGTGATTGGGGACGGGGGTGGAAATACACTTGAACATCAGGACAATTAGACATTCTGGAATATTAGCGCGCCCTCTTGTGGAATTTAGCAGTCCGGCATGCAGGAATTTTTTTATTTGAAAAAAACACTGCATGCTTTCTTCTTGCATTTCTGAGACATTATTCTGCTGGGTTTTTTCTTCGAAAAAAAGCTTTTATATTTCTATTCCTATATATTAAAGCTTTTTTCGAAGAAAAAACCCAACGGAGTTGTCTTAGGACAACTGTAGTTGGTGAATTTGAATTGATTCGCCTTTTTGGTACGTTCCTGACTGAAGAGTAAATGATAAGGAAAGTCACCCCCTTTTTAATAAAACAGTTTAAGGCATCAGGAAAGCACACAATATTTTTCTATAACGTTAAGAGGATATTTTTTTCAGGCGCCTTGAGACTACAAGTTAAATTATTTGGACATCTTATGGGCTCCAAATCACAAGTCAGTTCTTTTTCGGATAATCTGCGTCGCATTGAATTCCATGAACGAATTCTCATTTATTTTAGTGGCACTGAGTTGCAACTGTTGCTTTTGACTTTATTTATTTATCTATTGGGATTAAAAAAAAATGTATTGACCTGATTTCTGTATGTATATCACTACCAAACAGTAAAAGAAAAATTTGAGAAGAAATGGTGGCTTATGCCTTGCGGAGCGGGAGGGTGGCTAGGGACAGAATTCTAAATATGGTTTCAGAAGGAATTAGAAGAGGTTTCACAGTCTGGAGAAACTGCAATGGGGTTAGTCTGGAGAATTCTGCAAATACCCCTGGTAAGAACTGATGAAATTAACTATTTCCTAATGGAAGTCGAAGCGCTCCAAAGACCTAC
The DNA here is from genome assembly GCF_964270895.1 of Podarcis filfolensis. Lineage (NCBI taxonomy): Eukaryota > Metazoa > Chordata > Lepidosauria > Squamata > Lacertidae > Podarcis > Podarcis filfolensis. Next base: position 22,162,908 of record NC_139604.1, on the reverse strand, counting down.
GTGGTGGATTCGCGAGTGTGGATAGCTATGCAGTAAGAAGTGTGTGCGTGTGTGTGTGTGTGTGTGCGTGTGCGGTGGGTGGGTGTGCGAGAGAGAGAAAAGCCAGAGAGAGGGGGGAGGAAGTAAGAAATGGGGGAAAGAGGCACACAGAGAGAGTGGGTGGTGGTTGAAAATAAGAGAGGAACCTTTAAGGCTCCTAATTATTCAGAAAGGTTAAAGGTGATGACCTTGACATTTTGGAAGTTCAAAGGCAGACACTTACTGTTTTCCTTGCTTAAGAGTTTCAAGTTTTAATTTTTGGCCATGTCTACCTGAAGCCTCGACGCTTAACGTTTGCTTTATATGTTTCGCTCTCATTTTATCCGTCCAGTTTGGCCTTTAATTGATGCAAAATGGACCCACCGCTTCTCCCTCCCCCGCCCTGCTCTCCTCCTTTTTTTAAGCCAAATTCTTTTCTCACTCGTCTCCTTTATTGCTCGTTGCGGAAATCTCTTTTTCTGCCACCAGAAGGTGTACAATATAACCCAATTAAGCTGTTTAGACCCTGAGCTTTTATGGTGTTGTCTAGACAGTTCAAGGTTTTGTAAACAGCCTAGCTAGGTCGCGCAATATAAAAGTAGAGGCGAGGACCTCCACCAAACCCTTCTCGGAAAAATAGTAATAATTATAAGAATAATAATGATAATGAAGACTGGGCAGCTTGGTGGCTAATTAGATTATTTCTCCCGTTCCTTTCTGTGTGTGTGTGAATATAGGGTGGAAGATCAGGAGGCACCTTTTAAAAGATTTGCCCTCCTTATCCCAGTACCAGTCACCCATCCTTAATTAAGTTCAAGTTTTGGAGTGGGAAGTTTCGTTTCGACTGGAACTCTAAGTCGCTATGCTAGTTCGTTTCGCCTCCCCAAAGTTCATTAGAACTTTGTACTACAGTGGATATCCACTGTAAGTCGGATCAGGATGCGCTTTACAATATAGCGCTTTTTTAAAATACAGGATATGTTCCAGACAGAGTTTTAAAAGCAACACCTTTTAACTCCCACTTATTCAAATGGCATAGATTTACATACATATTTTCCCCCCAGGCTGACATGTTGAGTTTCCCCCTAAAAATAACAGAAGCTGGGTAAGCCCGCCGGGGACGTTGCTCCTGTTTTTTGGGTTTTGTTTTTTTTAAAATTATTCTCATTATAGCGGAGAAAAAGAGAACGAACAGGTTTTTTTATTTGAAATGTAGGGGCATGAGGGGAGCACATAACGGTGGGTCGGACCACACTCTCAGCCATTAGTCGATTTCATTTGACACCAGCAGGGACCCGACTATGAACCTTCAGAGATGGCACTGCTCATAACGCACGCGGAAAAGGCAACTTCAACCTTACTAGGAACCATTTGTTCACATGGGCACGACAGTGTCCCGTGCTGCTTCTTTTTAAAAACAACCCCCCCCCAAAAAAAGGCAATGGAAACCAGATATCTCTCTCTATACTGGTGTGCGTAAAGGTAGCTACCGAATGCACAGAACCACCTTTTCGACAACGACAACGAAAGGAGGAAGTTGAGAGGAGTCACTCTCTCCTATCTCAGACCCAACAGAAAGCGGGCCCAACACGGCTGTTTCATAACGCGCTTCTTTCTTAACTACCATCTACATTCGAGGTCTAGTAGCGGCCTCCGCCAGGAACTAAGGAGAAGTGGGTGGGGAGGGAATTAAAGCAACACGGTGGGTAGTTTCACCAAAGAAAAAGAGAGAGGATGGAAAGGGAGTGGAAATCCAGACAAAACGACAACCCCCAAACCCAAAACTCCAACGACACACAACAAGGTTAGAATGGACTATTGGATTTACCCTCTCGGTTTCTGGTCCCCCTTTGGAGGATTCCTCTCCGCCAAGCGCCCCAAGACCTCTCGTGGACACAAGGGCTGTTTGGAAGAACCAGATCTGTTGAGCATGGGTGAAATAAAAACAATAAAAATAACAATAAAGGGAACTTGTCCGCAGGGTGGATGTCGTGTAAACCTCTTGATTATTTTTTTTTTGATTATTATTATTAATTTTTTTTGCACTCAGGTGGCAGGTTGGACCAGGGAGGGAGGTCTCCTTCGCCTCCTTCCGCTCCCCGCTTAGTCCTCTCAAAACAAGGGGTTCCCCGTGAAATACTGCAGTCGATCTCTGTTCAGTTTCTTTTCTTTCATCCGTCGATTTTGGAACCATATTTTGACTTGTCGATCCGTGAGGTTCAGCATCCTAGACAGCTGGAGTCTTTTCTCTTTGTTTATGTACACGTTGAAGAAAAACTCCCGTTCCAGTTCTCTTATCTGGTATTTCGTGTAGGGACATCTTTTTTTCCGGGATCGCTGGGGAAGTGCTGGACATTCAGGAAAGGAAGAAAAAAGACAACCCAATCATGATGATGATGATAATAATGAGGGAAGCGGGGTGGGAGACAGAAGGGGGAAATTAGGAACGAAGAAATTAAGAAGCTGGCATATGTTGTCCCACTCAGAACACTTTCAAGCAGAGCTACACTTCCTAAGGACTTACTGTAAGTATTCCCTTACTCCCTGGGAAACCGACCACTGAAACATCCAGGGAGTTTTCTGCCTCACGCTAGTCAACTTTGTCAAAGTGGTTTTTGGAAGGTGTGGGTGGAAGAAGAAAAGATGGAAATAATAATAATAATCGACGTAATCCCAAGCTTATACTACCCAACTCCATTTACAGGACTGAGAGAAGGGCATGAGTGGAATTGTTTGAAACTGACTTTGCAAAAGTACACCTCTACCCGTTCAGTTGGGACCCTGGTTTTCCCCCCTCCCCTTCCACAGTAGAATGGTTTGTGGAAAAGAATTCTGACTCTCTCAAATGTCAGTCCCAAGTCCAGCCCAGACAGGATGCCCACTGAATTTATATATATATATATACATATATATATATATATACACATACACATACATACATACATACATACACACACATATATACACACCATATATATATATATATATATATATATATAATCACATACCAGTATATGTCTGAACACCCCTCCCCAAAACTTTGGGAGCTCTCAGCCGCCCAATCAACAGTTTCGTCACAATTAACATCCTCCTCCAAGAACATCTATAAGTTACCCTCAATGGGTTTCCTATCGTAAACACGCTTTACAACGGTGAGGGAAACCTTATAGGATATATAAAAGCCCTTCGGATGCTTATAAAATCTCACATAAAAAAGACCTCGGGCTTGACAAAGTGGTGGCCTCGTGCTCCCTCCCTCCCTCTCTCTCTCCCACCCACCTACTCACCCATCCTCCCTCCACCCACCCCACCCCTCTCAATTTTTGGCTTTCCTCTCGCTCCCCGCCTCCCCAACTTAACAAATAAATAAATAATCAACAGCTCGGGGAAGCGGGGCTGGTCGTGTGGCTCTTCGGACTGGGCGCCTCTTCTTACCTGAAGTGCTGCTGTTGCTGCTGCTGCTGCTGCTGCTCTTGTCCGGTCGGGCCTCCCCCGACGGCGACTCGGCGCTGCCCTCGCTTGTCACTTTCTTTTCCTGGCCGGGCAGCGGGGAAGCTTTGCCACAAGTGTTGCTGGGGAGCTTGAGGTCGCCCTTGTCGCCCTCTGGCTCCGGGTAGGGGGTGCCTCCTCCGCCTCCGCCGCCTCCGCCATGCGCCGCCTCGTAAAACTGGTCGAAGCCCTGCGGGAGGATCCCGTTCCTGCCCACTGCGCTGTAGAAGTTGGCGGCGGCGGCGGCGGCCGCAGCAGCTGCGGAAGCGGCGGCGGCGGCGGCGGCCGCCCCGTGGTGGTGGTGGTGGGCTCCGCACACGGGATCTGCCTTGAAGAGCACGTCTGTCCTGCGGGTGGCCGGCTGCAGAAAGTCCCTGCCGTGCATCACCTCCTCGTAGTAGCTGCTGGGCGCGTAGCTGCCGCCTCGGTAGGGCCACTTGCCGCCGCCGCCTGCGCCGCCTGCGCCGCCGCCACCTCCGCCGCCGCCGCCTCCCGCGTAGTCCCTGAACGCCGCCGCCGCCGCTTCGCGCACCGGTTGCACATGGGGAGGCAGGTTGGAGGCGTAAGGGAAAGTCATTTGACAGGAGGGCGACTGGGACAGGAACGGGGGCTTGCCGGAGAAATCCGAGGAGGAGACGTAATAGGCAGCGGCGGCGGCGGCGCACCCGGGGAGGTACATGCTGGATGCCCCGTGGCTGCCGCAGTCGTCAAAGTCACTCATGTCTTCTCCTCCTCCAGCTGCTGCTGCCTCTGGGCGAGGGCGAGCAGGCAGCGGCAGCAGCAGCAGCAGCCGAGCCAGCGCGTGGGAGCCGGAGGAGCCCCATCTATCTGCGCGCGAGGCTTTGGGCAGGAGCAGCCACCACCAAGGGGGGAAAAATCCCACCGTGTGCTGACGTGCAATTCATCTTGATTGATTCGAGTGGTAATTATGTCACGTGACGGCAGGCGATGGTAGAAATGTCCTTATATCTAGGAACGGCTCCCCTTTTCGCCCGCCTGCCGTCGCCAGAGGTTCCTTCTCTCCAAGAATGCCCTTCTTCCGAGAGCTTCCCAGTTCTCTCGCTCACACACACACACGCGCGCGCGCTCTCTCTCTCGCTCTCTCTCACGCGCAAAACAGGCACAGGTTTGGACAAATAGGACCTTTTCCAGCTCTTTCTCTCTCCCCCCCCCCACCTCCCCAAACTCCACACACACACACACACATATACTCCGCTTCCCCTCCTCCTCCTCCTCCTCCCCCCGTTTCACCCCCCTTTCCCCAACCAGGAGTCTCGATAAGCTATAGGTAGGGCAGCAAATCACCTGGGAATGCCATCCTTTGCCCAGATTCCTGCGCGCATACATCTCACATGCACAGCTCAGACCTATATATCCTAGCAAAATCCTCCACAGAACTGGAATAGAGTCAGGCACACAAAGCCTACGACACCATGTCCTGGTTTGAGACACAAACAGGAATAGTTTGTATTTCTATAAAAAGAACAAGAACAAACAGTCGCCGGAAATGCAGTCAGGAAAGGCTTAAGGGCCAAGAAGGTGTTTAGGAAGAATATCTCTCGCTTTCCAGACTTTGCAAAGCAACCGCCAATATTTACCCTGATTGGAGCATCCTTTCTCCTTATTAGAAAAAAGCATGTAGGAGCTTGTTGCTTCTCTCTCACACACATACACACACACACACACACAAATGCTTGATAGCTAGCTAGCCAGTCAGAGTATCATGTAGCAAAACCAGGACGTTTCCCCTGTTTCATTTAATATAACGCAGTTTTTCCAACTCGAAATTCTGTTGCTTGCTTCCCTTCCCTACTTCACGATATCATTTTGTACCGGACAGAAAGAAAGAAAGAGAGAGCGAAAGAGATCGGGAGGGAGGTAATATGGAATGGGGACTAGGTCTATCTGTCTAATCGATGCAACTTCCACCACTACCCGCGTTTCATCGAAGTGTGAGCCTCGTTTCCGAGCGCCTGCTGGACTGACAGAACCCTCGGCTGCATCAGACATCTTAGGGTGGGGCAACTGCCCCAGAACAGTCGCTTCCTTCTGAAAAGCAACAATCAGATCCACGCAGAAACACACCCCAGCTTCAATGTCACTTGAAGGGGGAAGGAACGGGAGAAAGACACAGTATTTGAGAATTAAATTCCGAAACACAGAACCGCACACAGCACCTTCACCTCGCGGTTGTGCGGTTGGAATGGCTCCCTCGCCCTCCTCCCTTTCCTTCTCCTTCTACACATTCAAGGCGCATGAAATGAGCGAGGACACATTAAATCAGATACACACCTAGAATCCCCACGGAAGAAGAGGCACATTTCTTCTGACAACAGGTAATAACAGAAGACCGGTTCTTTCCTCCCGGTTCTTTCCCTTGGCTGTAGTACAATGTCAAGTTTAACCCCACAACTTTGTTTCTCCTCCTAATCGAAACAGTACCAGAACACCGTCGCTTTACTAAAGACAACAAGATGGAAATCCATGTCTATTTCCCGTCCCCTCCCGCTCCCAAACTTCTGAGGGCTATTAATAAAATAAAATAAAGTCGACATCTAAGATTATTATCCAAGATACTGATAGTAAAATGAGATGGAATTTATTTTCTCCTATGAACTATAGCCAGGAGCACGAAAAAGAAACCAAAAAACCTCGAAAGAAATTGGATTTCAGGGCCATCTAATATGACTTTCTGAAGGGGGGGGGGAAATGATTTTTTTTATTATTTTTTAAAAAACACACGCATTCCGGTCTCAACCTTGTAACGTCCTATACATTCAATCCTTTAGAAGCACGAAGGCGAATTAAAACAACGAGGCTAATCGTAGTCAGACGGGTTTAAAAGCCTTAGTTCAGTGTGGGCTTTCGAGCCGGCTAAATAGGTGTAGGATTGGAGCAGTGTGTGTGTGAAGATATGCGTGTAACACACACACAAATACACCTCCCAAATAGGAAGAGAATACGAGATATTATTATTATATACTTTGTTATATTGTTTTACATTAATGAGAGGCTTATATGGATATATAACGACACATATTCGTTTGATGTCCTCGATAAACCCCAAAATGACCAAATATGTTGTACAAGGGTGCTCCTGATTGACATCCGCAGTGACTCATAAGTCCTAAGCCCTCTTATGCACTTAGCTGTAGGAAAGAAGCTGAGAAGGTAGGAGAAATACCTTCATCTCTAAAGCCTAACCAAGCCAAGTCCCAGCTTCCCCATATATGAACCTCTTTCCTAATTAAAAAAAAGAAAACAAAAGGGGTGGGGAAGTAGAAGGAAGGGGAAGATCATATGCCCAAATGGTATCCAGATCTCCTTCCAGTGTCCACCATTTAACCTTGGTTGCCTTGCTTGTATGACGCCCATCCACGAATCACCACCACAAGCTCACACCAAACCTGCGCAACAGATCCGGGCATAAACCAGCCGCACCACCCAATGTCCATTTAGCCAGACACCGTTCCACCTCCTTTCTTTCGAATGCTCATGCTTGCTTTTAGGTTTTGCTGCAATGAATGGACTCCCCTCCCCTCCCAAATGTTGACTGCGCAGCTAAAATGGCCCCTGCGTCTCCTATCGCAATGGAGCGAAGCAAAGGCTTTCTCGCTTGCGCGGTTGTCTCCAATATATCCTCCAGACCAAGCGCCTCAGGATCATGCGGAAAAAGCAGACGATTCCAAAAGCAGACGATTTCCCCCCCTCATTCGCCCCCACCCATCGACGCACCCTCCAGTAACCACACCACAGGAAATCAACATAAAGCTAATAACCAGCATCCTGTCGACCCCCACCACCTCACCACTCCTTTTCAAAAACCCTTGAATCAGCTACATATCTGGATAGGAGGCAACTAGTTTCCACCATTCCAAGTTCAAGGACACGGTGGTCGTTTGTTAATAAGGAAAAGGAAACGAGCGCGGGGTGGGGAGAGAAAAAGACGCCCTCCACGATTCTTGCAAAAGACCACTTACAGTCTGGAAATGCCTATTAAACAAACCACAGCAAAAGAGAAGAATCCGGTGTCCTTGAGCCGCTCAAGGATTCCTACCCTGATTAAGACGCGAAGAGAAATCTGGGACTTTTCCACAGACGCGTCTTCAAAATGGGTCGCCCTTGTTCTATCCGGCGCGGTAGCATTTCAAACCCGGGAACTAGCAAACCAACACCCCACCCCGCCGCGCCCGCCTCGCAACGCGCAACATAGCACAGAAGGGTGGCTTTACCGTTCGGCGTCTTGCAAGGTCTGTCGTCGTTGCCTCCTGGAACTAGCCGGTTTTCCACTGCGAGTGACATCTCCAAAGAAGCCTCCGTGAAAAATTAGGACGGCTGGCATAACGGTGTCGGAGCGAGGGGGGTGGGGGCGGAAGAGAGAGAAGCAAAATATGCCTGGTCCGCCCGGAGAGAAGGTGCTGTATATTTGTGCCACCCAAGATAAGACACTAACTTGACCTTAACTTTGTTATGGCGCCCCTAGTATCTGGAGAACGTGAACAGACACTGTCTGGCAGCTCTCGTAAAAACTGACTGGAGAAGCGATTCTGAGTCATTTCATTTATGGCCACTACAGTTCTGCAAGAAAGCTTTTCCTCCCTGCCAAACTTTAATTATTTATGCTCTTTTAGGAAACACAAAAGCGCCCAGAGCCATTTAAAACAATCAGAGGGACGTTCCTTTTGCCTTATCAAACTCCCAGGCATTGCAAAAAGCACCCCCGGCTTAGCCTATCAGAGCGAAGGACTCGTCCCCGCGACGCCAACAAGATGCGGATTTGGGGATTGACTCCAGGAGGAAGATGTATGTGGACATGTGTGTCGCTAATGAAGCCATACAATCATGTTGGGTGTGTGTGTGTGTGAAGAGGAGGGAGGGAGGGACAGAGAGAGAACCTTATTTTCTACACACCCCACCCTCCAAATCGCATCACACTACATACACACCACACCACCACAAACACACACACACACACACACACACACACACACACACACACACACGTACTTACACACCCCAAGGCTGAATGCGGGTCATTTACAACAGCATTTCTTTCTGTGTACGATAAACAGAAAGAGAACAGCAGTCCTGTATCCTTCCGGCCAAGGATGGGAGCTTTAACTGAGATGCCCCTCACAAAGCATTTAAATAAACAAATAAATGCAAGATTAAGCTCTAGGCCAAGTAATGCTGCAACCCTACGCACATTTACCTCCGAGGAAGCCGCCCTGATGCCAACGGGAGCTCACACGCCTCCATGAGCATCGCGTTGATTCCTGCTGTAAGAGGACTTGCTTCTCAGAAAACGTGCTTAGGATCGGAACCGGGTGCAAATCCCATTCGGAATCCATCACGGGCAATTTGCCTATGGATTCCGACGGCGTGTAAATTGCAGCTGATCGGCATGTGAGGATGCGCAGATACAAAGCTAACTCATGTTTGGTTATCGCCATTTTCAGGTTTCTATCCACAGCAGCTATAACTGTTCCGAATTTAATGTCTAGGACCCTGTCTATATATATATATATACACCTCCAAGATAACCCCAACCTACCCCGTCCCTATGATCTTTTCCCTAGCTACAGTCACATACACAGGCATATATGATGTCGACCTACCTAGAGCGGCCATGACACCGAGCGAATAGTATCTGTCGCAATGCGCTTCTCCAGTGATATGCATTTTTGGAGCAGTTTACCGACCATTGTGTGTCTTGAGTGCTTGTACGCCTCGGAACCCACAGTTAGTTGTTGTTTTTTTGAACACGTAAATACCAGGAATATTTATTTCGGTGGCTTAATTAAAAATACATGGACACACTACATATAATGTGCATATACTGATACTGCTTCTTTCTCTCACTCATTTTATTTCACTTCGCACAGACTAATTGCAAGTCCATAATCATCCACAAATGGAAACCAATTGAGCTTAATAAAGAACGCATCGTCATTTCTATATTTTCCGCCGCTAATGGTGCAATCTTGCACAACCGTTGAGCCTGGTGTTTGCAAGGAGATAGTGAAAGAGAGAGTAAAATAATAATTATAATAAAAAAGAGGACCATTAAAGGACGCCCTTCGCTTTTGGGTCAGATGTGCTATTTGCGAGGTAAATCGCCTGTGGATGCTAGCGAAAAGAATCTCAACATGGAAGGAAGTTGGTTGTATTCGTAGGACTGATTTTCGTTAATTCAGCCTGTATTTTATAAACATTTATTCAGCGACTTAGAAAACTAAACAAGACCTTGATTACCTAATCAGCTCTGTTGTGGCCTCCGTTGTCTAACGGGAAAAATTTGGGAATAGAGATGGAAAGGAGTCGAACATATAATTGAAAAAGAATCATTAGTTCCCAGTCATTCCATAACCATCATTGTTATTCTGAGGCATCATTAAATATTTATCCTATTTTAATTTATATATATATATATATATATATATATATATATATATATATATATATATATATTTAAAAGTTATCTGTTAGCTTTTTCTCTATAGCAGTATTCAGATATTTAAAAATATTGATTCCTTCTTAAGCATGCTTATCGCCTCAGACTTCTAAAAAAAGGGGGAATTGTAGATAATCATTTTAAAGACAATAATGCACTGTAAATACCGCATTTCCCCCCCTTGCAAAATGGAAATTGTTTAACACATCTGATAAACTGCTACGGCCACCTACAGTTAAATAACATCTCCGTTCAAAACCATGCCTGGCTGGGAAACATCTGAAGGAGGTAAAGTTCAAACATTTAGTTAAGACTAAAAATGTAGATAATAAACATGAACGTCGTTTTAATTCCTCATTTGCGGGGTGTGTGTGAGTGAATGAATGCATGCCCCGCTTTTAGCCCTGGAGAGATCTGGAAACGTGAAGGATCAAAACAAATCACTGATCAAGGGTTTAATTTGAAGATCAGGGAAAACAAATTTCATTTTATCCTTTGTGGGAAAATATATTTCTTTCCGCATTCGAGGCGTCTGAATTATGAAATACTCTCTCGCTCTGCTCTCGCTCTGAGAAAACTATTATTACACACAGTTATCAGATGAATATGAAATTATACCACAACCTCCACTCAAAGAAGGTTCATTAGTTTCCTTGTGTGTCTATAGAATCACGGTGTAAAGAAAAAACAGCCCCCAAGGTAGATCCCTGGCCAGCTGTGCTTAAAAACTTGCTGGCTTGGCGAGGAGTTTTGTTTTGTGATGTGTGGTGTGAGTGTTTGTGAAAGCAGGGGCTGGAAACAGGCGGCCGAGATGGAGCAGAGGATATTCCGATTGAGTCGCATCCTTGATTCCTTTGTGTCTTCCCTCCCTTTATTTTGCGCGCAAGGCCAAAGTCAAGCTAAAGAGGAAGGAAGGCTGCAAGCAGCCGAGACAGAGCGCTGAGCCAAGGGCAGCCGGCGAGAAGGGCGAGGGGCAGTTTGGGGCGGGCGGGGGGAGGCAGAACAAAACAGAAACAAACCGCAAATGGCAGACAGAGTGTCGGAGGGGGGGCGGCAGGGAAAGGAAGCGAAGATGTTTGGATATGCCTTTGGAGGCGCGGGCCTAAGTTGTGTTCAGACTTAGGCCAAAAAAAGAAAGAAAGAAAGAAAGAAAGAAAGAAAGAAAGAAAGAAAGAAAGAAAGAAAGAAAGAAAGAAGGAGACTGGGTACCAAAGGTGCGCCTCAGGCATGGCGGGAGGCAGATGGAGAACAAAGAGACCTGTGGCACCGTCAAGACGACAATCCAGACTATTTGGCAAGACGGAAGTTTCTGTGAAGTGCGGTCTACTTCGCCCAATGTCCTACATAACGATGGTGGTGAAATCTCCTAGCACTCAGGATCCCATTTGGTGTTGTATCTGGCGAGCGGTTAAGAGAGTGGACTGCCTTAAGAAAAGGTGGTCATAGAATAATAGAATTGCAGAGCGGGAGGGACCCGACGGTCATCTAGCCCAACCCACGGCAACGCAGGAATCTCAACTAAAGCATACAGAGCAGATGGTCGTTTTTAAGGTGTCACTCTGTTTCCCCTCGTCCCCGCGACAGACTAGCAGGGCGGCCCCTCTGGAAGCGACTGCAGCGGGAGGCGCGTGGACGCTGGTTATTAGCACACACACGCATGCACAAGTATGCCCTCCGTTTGCTTGTGGCGGAGGCGCCTTCCGTTCCAGTGCAGCAATCGTGTGAGGAGGACCAAGCGACAATGCCTGCGTCTGGAAACCGAAGCAATAAGGCAAGAAAAGTCGTGAAGCCACTCCTCGCCGTCAAGGGACAAAGAACTCTGAACGGGATCCACTAGGAAAGGCGGCTTCCTCCGCCCTCCCCACTGCGGCGCAGGCCCCACCGCCACGCGCAAAATAAGACCCCGGTAACATCTTCACCGCTCCCCACCAAAATCTGCATGAGAAATACTAACGATCCAGGGAGCCTAACAGCCTAACACCCCTCGAGCATTTTCAGATTTTTGCTTCAAGGCAAGCAGACACAGCCGCGGTTTTGTCACCTCCATCTTCCCTCCATTCCTGGGAGAAACGCGAAGATCTTTCCATCTTCTGCTCCCAACCACCTCCTATCTCTCTCTGTCTGCTCCCCCCCCCACCACACTTTTATCTAACAATCAGGGCTCCAGAAGTGGGGGGAGGGGTTGTTCGAGCAATCCAGAGACCACGGAGGGGACCCAGGCAACGAGGCCGAAACGCTGGAACGCCTTGCGAAGTAACGGAGGAAGATGACAGCCAAGCCTTGACTGCGAGGTCACGTGCCTTTGTCGCAATAAATACATGTGTGCGCATATGTGTGCGTGTCTGTGTGTAGCTATTTCAAAAAAATATACATTTTATTGTGAACCACTTTAAAAAATATATGTTCCAGCGCTTCCTTGTTTTGTGGTTTTGGTAAAACAACCCCCCACAACAGCCCCCCCCCCCCGCACACTCTGCGTCCTACTGCAAAGTAGCTGGAGCCATACACGGATTACCTGCCAATGCAACAATTTTAGGGCCTTTCCCATTCAGCCAGAGTCACACACAATATTCTCCCTTTGCTTTCACGCAGATCCAGGCGGCGGGCGGGCGGGCGCTCGACGCGTTTCTTCCCCCCAACTGAAGTCTTGGTGAGGGTGGAATGAATGTTAAAGAACATAACAAAAGAAAGAAACAGACGAGGGGGTGGGGTGGGGAGAGCTGACCCCACACATTTCCTTTATTATAGTTACAGTGGTACCTCGGGTTACGTACTTGAATCGTTCCGGAGGTCCGTTCTTAACCTGAAACTGTTTTTAACCTGAAGCACCACTTTAGCTAATGGGGCCTCCCGCTGCCACCGCGCCATTTCTGTTCTCATCCTGAGGCAAAGTTCTTAACCCGAGGTACTATTTCTGGGTTAGCGGAGGCTGTAACCTGAATGTAACCCGAGGTACCACTGTACTTCCTTTCCCCTTCAGCCAAGAAGTGAGGCTTTTGCCGATTTACAAAGCCAAGCAGGTTGATGGGGGGGGGGGGGGAGCGAATCTGGCTGCTTGGGCTAGACCCCTGTCAACGCTCCCCTCCAGATTTTGCCTGCGTTTTCGCCTGGAATCCGTAGTGGTTTCGCTTCGCTTCGTTTCGCGTCGCTTTGTTGTCCCTCTGCTGAGCCGGGAGACAGCCGCTCCAGAGGCAAGTTCATGATTAACAGGGAGGAAGAGAGCCAGCCCCAAGACGCCCCCCTCCCTGGGCGGCGTCTCTAGTAGAGCGAGAGCGCCTGCTCGCGCATCACCACGCGCTTCTTCTTCATCCGCCGGTTCTGGAACCAAATCTTCACTTGCTGGTCGCTCAGATTCAGTCTGTTGGACAGCTCTTTCCGCTTTTGCCGGTTGATGAACTCGCTGAGGAGGAACTCGCTCTCCAGCTCGGTGATCTGTTGCTTCGTGTAAGGCTTCCGTTTCTTCCTCGACCTCCCTGGCGTGGGGCACCAGGGCAAACCTGCAACAGAACAAGACACATCGAGAAGGGGTTTGTGTTTGGTTCGTTCTTGCTTGGCGCGCTTGTTCTGACCGAGCTGGGTCCCCGGTGCTCTGGGTGGTCTCACGCAAGCGCGGAGGAAGCCGCGCCTATGGCAAGGAGGTGGGGAAGCCTGTTTCAAGAAGGCCAGTTTTTAATCCTCTAGGATTTAAGCCTGTAGGATTATGCGCTTTGGGGTGGGATGGAAGTCCCATCCGGAGCAAGCGCCACTGAACCCAGAGGGACTTACTCCCAACGCAGGAGCAGGCCTAGCGTGTTGGCGGCTGCGATCCTACCCAGATTTTCTTGGAAATGAAATCGGTGAGGCAGATAGGCCTAACAGCTTTACCGTGGAAGTAATCTCACCGAGTGTACCGGAGTTTGGGTGCAACATTTGTGAAGGCTCAGGGACTGGGGTTTTATTGGCTGGGGAGGGTTGGGTTGGGTGGGGTGGGGATTCTCTCCTCTAGCAGCGAGAAGGCACATACCGTCCTGCAGAGGAGGTCTGAGGTTTGGCTGGGTTGCTGCGGGCGGGAGTGTCAGGTTCAAGTTGATGGCGTGCTTGAGGTCCTCCTTAATAAAGCCCGAGGCGGAAGAATCCGCGTTCAAAAGAGACGCTGATGCGCTGGGCAGGCTTCTCGGCTCATACCTGAGCCCTTTGGCCTGAGTCGCCGCCGCCGCCGCCGCCGCCATCCTCACCATTCTCCCGCAACTCGAGTCGTCGGTCAAAGCTTCCCGGCTCTGCCTGCCTCTCTCGTCCTGCTTGGGAGCGGCTTCGTGGGCGGAGTACTTGGGGTGGTGGCAGTCCAAGGCGGCTTTGCTGCCGCTGGGGTTGAGGCTGACGCCGGTGAGGGAGCCAGTGGCTGCGGCGAGGTAAGACGGAGGCTGCGTCGAGCCGCTGAGTACGTGGCTGGACGGCTGAGGTGGACAGGAGCTGGCGCAAGTCCACGCTATGGGGCTCCTCGGGTAGGAGAGCGCGGGCAGCGAGGCGGCTAGCTGGTGGCTTCCATTAGCTCGCAGGTTGGGGAAGTAAAAGGAGTCGGCGGCGGAGGGCAAGTTCAGGAGGGAGCCCACGTAGCCCGGCCGGCAGAGGCTCCGGTCGCACATTTTCCAACGCGAAGGACGTGCGCTCCCTCCGTCTTCATTCAGGGCGGTGTGCGTGGAACTGTCGGAAGAGGACTTCTTCTTCGCTCGGGGGTGCTCCAAACCCGGGCATTTCCAGCGCCTCTAGCAGACGAGCCTCCTTCGCGAAAAGTTGCAGGAGAACTTCTCGAAAGAAGGAGATGGACCCCCAGTGCAGCGGAGGAGGAGAAGGAGGAGGAGGAGGAAGAGGGCGGGAGCGGAGGGGGGAAGAGATGGTAGACTCCAGTCATGGGACGCCCGAGGGCAAGTGGACGGGGATTGCCCTGGTGGCAAAGTTTTAGAAGACCCCCCCTCCCCCGTTTCAGGGATTCAACCTGCAGGAACCCCCCGTTCTCTGCTCCCTCCCCGGCAGGCGCAAATTAGTCGGGTTCTGCGTTTAAACCTCCATCATGGCTTCCCTCACCATCATTTATTCTTCCAAGAGTTAATTAAGACCGTGTGTGTGTGTGTAATATTACACACACGCACACACTTGCATATTTGTCCTTTGCATAAGTAATATACAAACCTTGCCTTGGTGAACTTTGTCTAAGTACAGTACCTCAATCTATATACAAAGGTGAGGACGTGCTGCTTCGGCAAAGAATCTGTTTTGTTATTTTATACGCGCATATCCCGCACATATTTTGCCTCCTGTCAATTGTGAGATAGCAGGAAGTGGAATGAGCCGGAGTCCCTCACATGAGGATTTGAACTTGACACACCGCGTGACTCTAAGGTATTTCTGTAAACATAAATGTGCGGTGCAATCTTTACTCAGAAGTAAGGCTTACCGAGGTTTGCTCCTAGGTAAGCATGCGTTGGATCACAGACACAATGCAATTTCGGCAGTTCTGAATTCTGAATTAACAGTTCCCATTACTGATATATTATGTACAATATTAATACGTTCTGCCTGTATACTGAATGCACGGACAAGTGTTCTATTTATCTGTGAAATCGAATGAACACATTAGGGTGGGGGGGAAAATCTGTTTATTTTAATGACACTTATCCCTTCATACCTAGTGGAGATTGCTTGTCAGTATAAGTTCCCCCCCATTTTAAAATTACAACTTTTGGCGTCTTTCTTCCAGGATTTCCATTAAAAGCGAGTTCTTGCTCCTTCTCATACGCCATTCTTTACAATAAACTGCATATATATGATATAATGTATAAATTATATAATGTATAAAATGGATATACATTTTTTTTAAAAAAAATCACAATTCCTGGAAAAAAATATTGTGCTGAAAGGGAAGGGAGCTCAATTTTTCCTGTGCTCTCGTGGAACCTTACCTAACTCGCTTCCAAACCTTCTGCGTGGCAAGGTGTCTCTGGAAGTTTCTCCCATCGATTTCCTTGGGACTGACTTTGGCTTACCGATAAAGGAACTCCCCGCAAAGGAGCGGGCCTGCTAAGGAAGCTCTTCCGCGGAGATCGAGGCCTGCTTGCTTTGAAATCAACGCTTCGCTTCGCAGGAAGGAAAAGGAGGAACCTGCTAACGGTTCGGCAGAGCAGAGGGCGCGGATATGCGTAATGGCGAGCCTTTTAAGTAATGACCGCCTAATGGACAGTGCTAATTTGCATGGCAATTACACACACACACACACACACACACACACACACACACTGAGGCACTTTGGTTAGAAGTAGAGAAGCTGGAAGGGGCCTTCCAACCTATCTTCCTTTGGGAGGCAGCAGCAACAACAACAAATCACTGGGCGACTTCCGCGTTTGAGGCTGAATCTCCACCTCACCCACCCCGAAGCAGACCCCCTTTGTTGGCTATTTGGACCGTACCGTCAATGGACCAGAAAGAAAGGACACTATTCCTCAGAGAGTGCCTTACTCACTAGCCATTTGAGGCAGGTATATTTTTACTTAAGAAAACTTTGTGACCGGCTCTATAACGGAGACCCGACGCTCTTTTGGGAGACACTTTTTTTAAAAAATCGTCCCCAAGTCGTCCGCAGCAGCCATTTGTCACCAGACCGGTCTCATTTAAACTCAGCGCGTTTAAAAACGGAATGCGAGGGTTACCCTTAAGAAGTGTCAGAAATAGATTCGCAAGGAATACCGGGCTGGCTTTGTCCCCTGTCCGCGGAGGCCCTGATTCTGCGCGGCTGGAATCGACCGAGCCGTCGAGGACGCAGACGCTCTCCAGCTCCGTGGCTGTGGCCGGTGGCCTGCGAATGATGGTCCCTTCCTGACCGAGGGATCTGGAGTCCAGGAGGGCCCTATCTAGAGGCTGACTGAACACTTGGGGGAAATAATTCAAATCTGAGACAATTCGAACTTTTCGCCTCAGGCACCAAAACAGGCATCAAAATAATGTAAGCCGGTTACAGACAGCAATTCGGCCTCCAAGATGCATTTCTGAACTGCGTAAGGATCTCACCCTGCGATATTCTGAATTTCAAACTTTTAGCGCATTCAGCTTCTATCCAATCTTTTGGAAAGCGAGAGAGAGCATTGGTTCCTCCTCGTCCTGTTGTTGTTCGCTTGCTTGTCTGATTGTTTTAATTTTTTATTTAAAAAAACAACAACAACCTGGAAGATTTAATTCCTTATGTTGTATTATCTTATTGGTCCAAGTTCTCTTGGATTTTCCCTTGGAGATCACAGGCGCGGCTCTCTCCTCTTTGCTTTGATGGCGAGGCACCCCCAGCCTAAGAGCACCCCCGCCAGAGAGCAGCAAAACAAAACAAAATCCCTCGGCTTTGAAATAAATCTTTAAATCATTATTCCCCACATGATGCTGCAGACCACACCAGACCACACAGGCACCGCCGGAGGATATTGCTCACCACTCACATTTAATTTTTATTGTTTGACTTATGTCTACCAATTGAGTTTCTCTTATTAACTTGGGGGTTTTGGCTTTCTCCAGCAGGTCTCATCCAACGGGGAACAGAGCTCAGAAGTTTCTGGCAAAAACCTCACTCTAAAAGACAAATTGTTACTGTTCTGCTACTTAAGAAAATGTGCGTTTGTTTGTGTGTGTCTCTCTCTGTGTGTGTATTTTAGTTCCTCTCTCTCTATTGCTAGGTAGATAGAGCAACAGATAACCCTCTGGTGCAAAGAGGGGGTGCAATCAATCACAGAAATTTATTTTAAACGGCAGGACAGATATAACATATAATATAATGCTCTCAGTTTTTCATATAGATGTACACAAATGACGGCACATTTAAAACTATGGCTATGTAGCCCGGCTGTTTCAGTGTATTCTTGAAAATAAATCCCACTTTATTCGTTGTTTTTTTTAAAAAAAATTGTTTACGCGTTATTTCAACTTGTATATACATAATACAATATCCATCCATTATCCCTTAACCTCGGACTTCCCAGTCTATCTCTCCACGGCATTCTAGGTAAACTTTTGTCGGCTGCATATTGTATTATTCCACCCATTTCCGTCTCAAATCTTCCTTTATTTAGTATTATCTGCTGCTCATATGTTCATTCCTACTTGTAGGTTAAGTTGACTATTGTGCCCTCTAAGATATTCTCCAAAACGCTTCCACTCATCTCTTATCCGTGGCTAAATCCCACTTTATTCCATCGGAACTTACGCCAAAGCCATTACCGCCTTGCGCTTCTGCCGCCTTCACATCGGAGAAGCTTGGAGCGGAGAGGGCTCGCTGTCCAAGACAGGATGAGTCCCTGAAACCCGTCGAAGATATTGCCACAATAGCAAGTGGTCCGTGTTGCTTAGCTATGAAACTTCAGGAACTGACAGTGCAAGCCTATGGGTGTTTTCTCAGTAGCAAACCCTCACGGTGTTCAAGAAGTGTGTAGGGTTACAGCCTTAATGGACAGCAATTCTTCCACCCCTCGTTACGCTTACGGAAATGGGAAATTTCCACCTATGCCTTAAATACACAGGTACAAAAAGGCGCACTCACCCCTGCCTTACATACTCTATCAACGTCCTATCCCATCCTCTATCCTTGCTCAAAACAAAGGAGGCCAAATCGATGGAATGGCGAAGTTCCTCGCAGGTCTACTGAGAAGTAATACCCATTGAGTTCCATAGTAGGGGCGCAAAGGGGTGCAGCATTAATTCTTCTATCTAAACTTCATGTCTATGTATGTTATATTTTGGTACCGAACTGACCAAATTTTGCTTCCTTTGACTCCCATGAATAACCGCGGGAGTCCTAGGGCGTGGGAATCCTAGGGCGATGGCACGCGAAAGGCACTCAGTTTGCTGGGTAGGTCTGGTCTATGCCCCGCTGGGAGACCTCCTGGCAACCTCACGTCTTCCTGTTTGGGCTCACGGCGGAAGGACGGTGGGCTATAGAACGGCATGGAAATTAGCCAATGGACTGAGTGATAAAATGGGAGAGCCGGGAAAGTCCTTAGCAGGGCTGAAGTCACATTGCCACTCCCGAATAAGTGTGCGTAAGGCTGTCACCACTAAGCCTTTCCCATTGAAATCAATTAGGATGTTTGACTTTGGGTGCGTCGTGTCGGTGGCCTCTAGACTGGAAATGCCGGTGAGAAAATACTGATGAACTCGTAATTAAAACAAGTTAATTACACTCTCGAGAAATCGCGAAGCAAGAGAGACTATTACCATACACTCACAGTGCAATGTTGAACGTATTCAGAAGTAGTCATGGTTCAGTCCCAGGAGAGACGTGTGTTTATTAGATAGATAGAGCCCCTCTATCAGAAGGGAAACAGAAAGGGCTGGGTGTTAAGATGCGGTGAAATAATGTCACTATTAAGAGGTCCCATAGCATTACCCTCAAAATGTGGATCATTCTAGCAGAAAGGACAGTGAAAATAGAAATAATAAAACCTTATACTTGAATATATACCGGTACAGCAGTGAGGATGCAGCTAAAAGATAAGTATCAAACCAAATTATATACCTTGCAGCAAGTCTATTTGTGCTGGAAGTCTATTTGCAACTCAGATTTGCAGAAGACAAGTTTGTTTTTATTCACAGGACATTTATTTATGCAGTGATCAATTGCACCACGTGCAAAACAAGCACCCTTACTCCGTCGCTGAGACTGCCTGCTTGCAGCTTCCTCATAATCTGAGGCCCTAAACTGTAGGTTACTTAACTTGCGCATAAATCCAGCTCTGGGACTAGAAATAGTGTGTAAAGTGACTCAACGTGTAAACTGAAAATTAATTCTGGTTCTGCATTACGAAGAGTTCTGTATAACTGGCAAGCTTACACAGTCCGGCAGAAGTTCTTACATCAAAAACATGCCGCCTCATCTGGTCCATAATCTGACCCTAATCACGTTTACCAGGAAATAAATCGCATTGATTTGAATGTTACTTACTTCCAAGATGTAGTGCATACGCAAAAAGGGACAGAATAACAGATCCAGAGCAACTTGCAGGATGTCTGACTCAAATTGTTTAACAACAGCAAAAACTAAAAAGTTTGCACCCACCCACCCAATAATAGGCTGTTGAGAAAGAACGCTTGCGTGGTGCTCGGAATTGGTTTATATGTAAAATGTGGGTCTTAAACTCGGTTCTGAAATGCACCGCAAAATTATGAGCAAAATACAGGCACAGAGGCACTCTGTTCCATATTCCTCTAGTCTAACTCTTGGACCTTGGAGGTTTTTTTGGGGGGGCACACAAAATAAATCCCACAAATGTGGCCCCTTTATTGAACAGAAATCACAGACACACAATGTGACCCTCTACATTGTTTTATGATAAATAAATCCCACTGACTTTTAGAGGAGCTTATGTCCCAGGATGTAAATGTTAGGCTGGATAGAGTAAGGTTGCAATCCTAACCCCATTTACCTGGGAGTAACTGCTATTGACTTCTGAGTAGACATGGATAGGGCTTACTTTCTGTAAACAGACTTGACAATCCTAAAGGTATGGTCTCAGAATCAGTGGAAAATAACAGCCATTTCCAGTGTAGTAGGACAATGCAGTCCTACTCCTGTCTGCTCAGAAAAAAGTCCCAGAGAAAGAGTGTACAAGATTGCAGTCTTCTTTCACTTTGCGTTTTTAGTTTCCAAGTTCAGTGAACTAGCGATCAAACTGAGCCAAAGGGGTGGGTGAAGGAGGTTCTTTATCCCCCCCCCCTTTTTGTACACACACACACACACAAACATTCATGGAAGAGGAAAGGATAGAGGGTGAAGAAAGCGCTGTAGTTCAGGCATGGCCAAACTTGGCCCTCCAGATGTTTTGGGACTACAACTCCCATCATGCCTAGCTAACAGGACCAGTGGTCAGGGATGATGGGAATTGTAGTCCCAAAACATCTGGAGGGCCATGTTTGTCCATGCCTGCTGTAGTTAGATGGGGCCCTTTCCCCATCCTTTGGACCCCTTCCCTCTGGGCAACTCAACAAACCTGCTGCACCTGGGACTGGGTGTGGAGAGTACAGATGAATGGGACACATCTATGGGCAGATTGAGGGTGCCCCATCAACTCTGGGGCTGCTCATAAATACCAAGTAAGATAGTAGCGTGGTGTCTGCAGTCTCCAGGAACGCTTCTCATGAGACTTTTGTGGGTGAGCTAAGAGTTTGTTTGGACCCTGGGTGAGAACCCGGGAGCTGAGAGGGAGGATGTGTCAGAAGGAAAATGAATTGATACTCATGTCCATGTATTAGTATTATTAAGGTAACGTTTTTATATGTAGCTGTGCATTTTTGTAATATTTTATTGCCTGTCGTCTGTTGTTGCTTCAATTTTTTTGTACGCCGCTTAGATGTATTTTTAATATATTTAGCAGTATAGAAATTAAATAATCAAAGCCAAATAAAAACTCTCTCCCCCCCCCAGTGCACATACCAATGAACTACCCAGTCCGCTGCCAGAAAGAAAAGTGACTCACTCTTCAAACTATTTTTATAGGTCTGAAAAAGCATAACCCTTAAGGAATCAGTAAACTCTTAGCTAACCAATTCAGGCATAATATGTGAAGGAAATATAGGTTGATCCAAGGACTTGGGTGAAATAACACTATTAGTGAAATGTTAACTATAGTTGTAAGCAAACTGTAAAACCTACGCCCGCAGATTGCAAAAATAGGCTGACACTCTCGGGGAAAACAGCATGCACCAGAGTAAAGCTATTTTATTTCCTAACCTGGTTAGGATCATGGCCCGACCATATTCCTGACCATATTCGGAAGTAATTCTCAATGAATCAAATGGGCCAATTACAGAGCCTCGGTTATCTAAGCTGAGGCTTCAGAATGAAGAGTCTCATAATTGGGCCGTTTCGAGTGTTTATTTTAATATTACAGTTTAAAATGTGTTGGCTATCCAGGAAACCAAGCGCGAACATTCCACAGGAATCCATCTTTCCCCTTTTCCCGCTTTCATTTTATGGGCATATCCTTTCAATTACGACATGAAAGTTGTGTTCATACATTGCTTGGAGTGTTGCGAATAGAGTTTCTCCTCGGCTCCCCAGGGCTATGCCGCAATTCGTCCAGCAGATGGCAGTATTGTTCTACACATTGTTCACACAGCCTTAGCAGCTGCAGGAAACCAGCGACCAACCCCACGCAGCCGCAATGGCGGTCTTTGTGTAATTTGCCCTACAAAATATGGTCCACAATTCCCGATTACAAGCAAACGACCGTGCATTTTCGGACGGCTCCCCCCTCCCTCCCCCCCGCCTCCGCTTAGGCGCTAGCTGCCCACACACTTAACACAAACGACGTTACTCCAGATAGTTAAGACTTCAGCCAATTTTTAAGGAACTGGAAACGAGGTCAAGAGCTGCTAGATTTGGCGGCCCTGGATAATCCCGAATTGCACTTGAGCGCTGCAGTCCACGCTTAAACTCGCGAGCAGACCTATTCAAGTCAAAGGAATTTCTCTGGAGTAAAGCACGCTGTGTGTCTCTTTGCAGCCGAAGCACAGTGCTCGGAGAGAGGCCTTAATTTTGTACAGTACTTTACTAGCTTTCGTGTGGGGGTGGGGAATAGAGATTATATATATATGATTTAACCCGTTAGCGTCCCCCGCCTCCAGCTCTCTCCCGCCAGCCTTTCTAATTAAATTTGGCATTTGGTACACTTTCGGTTCCTTTATGAGCAAAGAGGGTGCGGGTAGCCCTTTCGACGCTGTTGATTCAGCAGCCAGTTCAAAGTTCATTCCCCAGGGTTCCCTCCGCGTTTGCGCAGCACAAGCCAGCACTGCCCACAGTTGCTCTGGACTGAGTCGTCCCGGGGCTTCCTGCGCTGTGATTCTGAGACGAGGGCAACCTTATACATGCCCACTCAGAAGCCAGCCGCGCCGAATTGAATGGCACTCATTAATTCCTGAAAGGGGGCGCGCGTTTTGCAGCCTAAAGTGATTTTAGGACCCCAGCTACGGCTTGCATTTACAGTAGCGCATGGCACGAGTAGAGAGCGATTCACTTTAGCACCCCAAAAGTTGTTTGAAAATCAGTTTGACAACTGCCCTCAATGGAGCTTCTTCCCACAGAATTGCAACTCAATTCTGGATGTTAAAGAGGTGAGTTAGCGCAGTACGAAAACAGGTCTGGATTTATTTCAGTGACAATAAGGGTTAACACTATCTTTTGCATAAGAGGGGATTTCAAAACTTAGCACGCCGAGCAGTGATTTCATTTGCTTATGAGTATTTGTGTGTGTGTGAAAATATTGTTCACCCTCCAAAGGAGGAGATACCAGAAATTTTAAAAAAACAACACTATTATATTATTTACTTCCACTAGGAATACCTAAGCCTTCCCAGACTAACCTCCACCAACTGCTCCTACATAATATGGACAGTATCCAGTCAAAGTAAGAACGTCCGGATCATATGCTACGGAGAGTTGGACGCGTCTTAAGGACCACAGTGGAGGAGTTGCTGCGTTACAATTGAAGGTGCATCGGCCTAATCTAATTTTCTATTGCAACTTTTGTTACGTAAGTTCATATACAATGTAATATAGCACAACACATATTTATTCCATCAGTATAATCTTTTGCAGCAACTTATTTCAGGAGTATGTTTACCTGTCTGCATTAACATTAAAAAAAAATTGTTCATGCCTTGGAAAACTTTTCATCCGCTCTAGTTGTGTGTGCTATTATTTTGTGTGGGATTTAAATCGAGAGAGGTGTCAGAATCTAGGGAGGAAAGGAAAAGATGACCATAGAAAGATGCTCTTCCTCTCTTCTCTTCTCTTCTCTTCTCTTCTATTTTTCTTTTCTTTTCTTTCTTTCTTTTTTAAAGAAGAAGCTATTTGCGTCCAGCGCCAAACCGCAGACCCCAAGGAAAGGCGTCCAA
The DNA here is from genome assembly GCF_964270895.1 of Podarcis filfolensis. NCBI lineage: Eukaryota > Metazoa > Chordata > Lepidosauria > Squamata > Lacertidae > Podarcis > Podarcis filfolensis. The sequence continues at coordinate 22,139,048 of NC_139604.1, read as the reverse complement.
AACGCGGCGCGGGGAAGGAAGTGGGGCAGGGCACACGTTGAAGATTTCCAAAGACCCAAATCTTTGTAGTGAACTGAAATACACGGACACGGCCCTTGAAATATAATACTTGCATTTCAAGTGTTCGACATATGTGCTCGGACTCATCTATTACTTCAGCATAAACCGAAGGATAAGACATATTACACTGGCATGGCTTTAGATACTTAAAAACAGAACAAAACCCCAACATCACACACGCTCACTGTTTGAAAACAGACCCTTTTCTCTTCTTTTCTTTTCTTTTCAGGCCTTTTCTGACAAATACACACACACACACACGTCGTTTTCTTTCCCTCTGGGCATCGAAAATAAATAAATCCGTTTATTCGGGGTAGTGTAGGAAGAACATGTCTAACAGCTTCTGAGATCAAGCCTTTTAACCAAGTAAAAACGAAAGTTAGCCGTAGAGCAAGAGTTTGAGAGCAGGATGGGAAACGATTTTGAAACGCAAGGGCCAAAGTTCAATACTTCCTTTTCCCCGCCCCGCCCACTGGATTCAATGATCCTTTATCATTAAATGAGTTCAGGGGCTTCTGCTCCAGAGGGCTGTGTAGCCTTAAGTCCCTTGAAGTCCATTCAAGAAACAGATCACTCTCCCCCGGCCCCTGCCGCTTTCCTCAACGACGCTATCAGCCCGTGAGATCTGCATGTATTCCAAAAGCAAAGCAGAGCCAAACACGAGGTCTCAGTTTAACCAAGTAGTTAAGTATGGGAGCAGCAGGAAGGAGTGCGGGTCGCAGGGCTTTCGTTTCCTACCCGAACCTAAAGAAAGGAGACCGACAACAGGGAGTCGGATTCAGATTCACTCCACAGCAAACTTTTCGCCTCTAACCAGGCGGGCGCCAAACGAGTTTCCCTTTTGAGGTTTTGCGCAAATCTGCTGCGACGCAACAACCCACCTGGAAAAGGAGATACTTCGCCATTGTATCTCCTCCGCGGCGCGTGGAATTTTTGCTCGATTATGTGCACTCTCTTGTTGCAACCGGGAGAGAAAATAAAACACCAAACTCTTGGGACTACTTACAGTACTAGGACTCTTTTAAAAAAAACATAACCTATTTTTTGTCATTTATTGCTTCTTTCACTAACACCCGTTTAATTTACTGTAGTTAACAAAAGCTACCAAACCTCAGCTCCCACTCCTCTGAGCAGAAGCCTGTCCGTTCCCAGGAAGGGTTAAAAGCGAATGCTTTTTTGTGATTGTGGAGGAGGAAACAAAACAGAAGAGTTAACAGAACGTCCCGATATTTATATAAAAATACGCATCGATTTATACACACCTTTATACAAACTAAACATATTAGGCACAGTCGGTTTAAAAACCCCGGAACTCCAGGCCACTGTACTAAGTTGAGAATTCAGCCCAGCGCGTGAGGTGCCCTAGCTCTTAGTACGACAATAATAGAAAAGAGCTTACGTGTTAAGCCTCGCTTGCAGACTGCGTGCAACAGCGAGCAACCCAACATCACCACTTCCACTTCACACACGCGTACACACACGCACCCCTCAAAAAATTGCAGGCAGGATCCGGCCAAAATTTAAAACACTTAAAAAACCACGTTTGGTTCCAATAATCCAGCATACATGGCAGCAAACCGACACAAGACTTAGTGGAACTAACTTTACCGTGCGCAAAGTAGGTTTCCTTTCGGTCGGATCTTGCCTTTCACTACTGCAGGAAATCAGACTCCATTGACTGTACATAAAGCAACCGATTATTTCCCCCCACTACCCGCAGAAAATGTGTGGGAGGTGGGCTACCTAATCACAATGCATTTTGGGGTTGGTTTCAAAAAGATTATTTATAAACCTAAGAACCGCCCCATTCTAAACAGATGGACTTGGGACAAATTTCGAACTCGTTTCTACAGTGTATACTCCCCTAAATGAACTTTGCTTAAGCCTGGAACGGTAGGTCTTCAAAACTGGGACCCCCTGACTCCGGTTTAAGCTCAGTGGGGATCGGTTTCGGAGGAGGCGGAAGGAAAAATGCAGTCCTCTTTTTAAAAAAGTAATTTCACATTAAGGTCAGAGGTCAGTGGCGACCCTCGACTTCATTTACCTTGGCGTTGACGTCATCATCACAACTCCCTTGCACATAATTATTGTCTTCTGGTCCATTATGAAAATTCGGGAGATTGATAATAAGGATAGACTATATATATAGATAGATTATACATATCTATCTATAATCACACCTTTTAGCACTTAGCATATTCTTAAGGCTAGTTTAGCGGTTTTTCAGGAAGGCCTCGTGGGAGGGGGAAGGAAACAGAACCTACCAAAATACAATGAAGGAGAATGACCTTTTTTTAAGGGGGGGGGGGAGAGGAAATTTAACACTTGCAAGTAAATCCGAAAAAGAAATTGCGAACCTTTTTCCTATAAGTACTTCAACAAGGTTCCTCCCTTCCCCCGGGGGGAAATATTAAATATATTTCAAGTCTTTCCAAAAGTCTTTTTGAGCCGATAGTGGATGGTTTGCAATTAATATATATTTTTATATATATTTATAGATAGAGATAGATCCCCCCCAAATAAAACACCGATTTGGGCCCGGATCAGGAGACATTGTCCTTCAGCTTGGAGACTATCTTCTTGTCCTTGACCCTGCGGTTCTGAAACCAAATAGTGACTTGTCTCTCGGAGAGGTTGGTGGCCGCGGATATCCTCCGCCTCTTGTCCTTGTTTATGAATTTGTTCACGGCGTACTCGCTCTCCAGTTCCTTGAGCTGCAGTTTCGTGTAAGGCACGCGCTTCTTCCTCCCTCGGCGGTAGACACACATATCCGGCTGGTTTAGTGCAACGTCCCCTACGGAAAGAGGAGACCAAGGGGCAAGTTAAAATAAAAAACCATTTTTTAAAACCATTACAGTACTACTTATGCCTTAACTTAACGGCCGACAACTCTCTTTGGAGACAATGCAACACAAGAGCTGGTTTGCAGCTATTTCAGTGAAGATTTCTTATTTGGTTTACTCTTAACTCCTCAAGTGCATATGGTTCAAAAGGGAAAGGCACACTTGCGCTCTCAAGCAAGCAAACAAGCAAGCGCACACAGGTTCCTAAGTTGCAACTTCGAAATATCTTCCTTGCTTGATTTGCATGTGGCTGGCGATGGGTGACACGGGATACTCGGCGCCCCCCGCGGCTTGAGGGCTCTGGGGCAAGTTTGCAGCAGCCAACAATAGTAAAACGATCACGGCCAGCCTCGGAGAGGCCCGTCTTCATTAAGGCCAGAAGTCGCCCCCCCCGCCCTCCCTCAAATCCTCAACTCATTTCCTCTCCGGCTTTCAGTCCCTCCGATTACTTTCCAGCGGATCTGATTTGATTTTAAAGCTGAAGGCTGCAAGAAGCCCGCGAGGGACTTTCTGAGAGAGTAACGTAAAGGGTGAGGGGCGGCTTTACTTCCGAGAAAATACGCCTCGGATCAGGCTGCAGGGCTGAGATCCTCACCCAGTCTGCTCAGAAATAAATGGCGAGTATTTTAGTGGAACTCGTTCCGATGCTTTTTCTGGAAGTTAAAACACACACACAATACACACACACACCAATGCAAGCCTAGGGGACCTTCCTGGATTTGGGTTTTAGGTCTGGGGTGTTTGAGGGAAGGAAATGCTTTCACCCCGACATATTGCCGTGTGGCTTTTGTACGGGCAGTGTCTACATAATGACAATGATTGCACTAATAGTACAATCTTACCCAGAAGTAAATCGCATTGAGCTCAATGGGTCTGCTATTCTCCCTGGAAAGTGGGTAGGAGAATTGCAGACCAAGTCCCATAGATTTCATAGGACCCTGGGGAGGGTGTACAAATAAAAGCCGGCCGGGAAGCTAATGCCCACTGAGTTCAACAGAACTCTCTACAGCCTAAGACTAAGTTACTGGGTCGGAAGTTCTTTTGAAAGTCAAGGCGATTACAGGCTAGGCGTGCCGGAGACCCCTGCAGCCCTGGAGCAAAGACGTGAGAACATGGAGAGCGCAGACCCTTAAGGGATCCGCTCCACGGCTTTCTGTGGGGCTTCCTTGAGGGTCTCTGGGAGCTGCAAAAGAGAGCAGGCCGTTCTCTGGCTCCTGGTAGGTCTAGCGCGTAGCTAACCAGCTGCAGGAACTTTCCCCTCCTCTCCTCCTTCCCCTCCCCTCCCTGTGGTTTTAGGTGGGCAGCTACTTCTCCCAGATGTCAGCTTCCTGTCCGGTTGACCTCCTCCTCCTCCTCCTGCTGCTGCTGCTGCGATCACCACCTGGCCGTGCCATACCTGGGAAGGAGGATTTCCAAAAGTGGGAGCCCTGGGCCTGGTCTTTGGCGCAGTACACCTGGCCGTTCCACCCGTTGGCCAAAGTCCACGACTGGTAGCCCTCCATGGAGATGTACGTCTCGTGCCTGGGCTCGCCGGCCGCCGCCGAGCCGAAGGTGGAGACCACGTCCAGGTAGCCGGCGGGCACGTGCTGGTAAGGGCCGGCGGCGGCGGCGGCAGCGGCGTAGCCCTGGTAGAAAGAGACCTCCTTGGCTCGCGAGGAGACGTCGCTGCCCGACGGGACGCTGGTGCTGGCCAGGCCGGCCACGTCCATGTACTTCTCCACGGGGAAGGCGGCGTGCGGGGAGGCTTTGAGCGCGGCGTTCTGCTGCAGGCAGCTGTAGTAGCCGTTGCCGAAGGGGTGGTAGCCCGGGTGGTAGCCCAGCGCGGCGGCCGCGGCAGCCGCGGCCGTGGCCGTCGGGGGCCCACCGCTGGAGCAGTCCTTGGAAGGGGCCGCCTCGGACGACGACGACGACGAGCGCGCCCCGGCCGACGAGCCCGAGCGCTCGTAGGGGAAGCCCGAGGAAGCGGCGGGACCCGCGGCTCGACCCGACGGCGGCGGCGCCGCTCCGAAGACCGGCGGCGATAGGAAATTGCGGCACTGGCCCCGGCCGCTGCTGCTCCCGCCGCTCCCGCCGCCGCCGGCGTCTGCCCGCAGCGCCTCCATCTCCCAGCCGCTGCCTGCGCGGCTCATGCTGGCTGCGCCCAAGAGCCTGGCTGAAGGCGAGCGCGCCGCCGATGCTGCTGCTGCTTCTCCTCTTCCTGGCCTCCCTCCTCCTCGCCTCGGCCCGGCGGCGGCGGAGGCCCCCAGCAGCTCATGGCGCGCCAAGCCACCGTAGCCGGGGCGACTGGTGCCTGGGACGGAGCGCTGGACGGGGCGGCCTCGCTCGCCCCCAGCTCGGGATGGTTTATAAAAACTAAGGCCACGCTGGGAGGGGGGACGCGGCGCCTGGCTTCGCAGGGAGGGCCAGCAGGGAGCCCCCATTGGCTCCTCACGCCCACGTGATGGTAACCCGGCCACCGGGAAACTGAGCCTGCCAGAGAGAGAGAGAGAGAGAGAGAGAGAGAGAGAGACCTCACCCCTCCCTCCCTCCCACCTCCTCTCCTCTCCCTCTCTAAACTTTGTTTCCTTAGGTAGTTGCGGTTCTCAGATAAGGGGTTTTGTTCTATTTTTGGGAGGCGGGGGTGGAGAAGAGGAGGATTAATAGGAGGGGGCAGGGAAAGAGGGGCTTGAATAAGACTGAAATATTAATAAATGCCGACCACCCTCCCCCTTCGTCCTTCTCTTTGACAACCTCGGGCGAGGGGGGGAGGCGCTGACATCAATTTCGAACCAGTTCACAAGGAGAAATTCCAGTTTGGGATCCTGTTTACAGAATATCAGAACGCACACACGCGCACATTTCGGCCCTGGATAGGACCTCTGTAGAATTATCTATTCATAGATAAAGGAGGAGACTGAGGCGGGAAATATATTCCCTATCTACGCTGCCTAAAAATGTTATGTGGACATGGTTCTCAGCTGCAGGTCGCCCAGGCCAGCTAAGATACCAGGCGGTAATTTGAGGTGGGAAATGTTCTCAACAACAGCTCATCTGTCCTAGTTCTGCTTTCCTCTGATGCCTCGACCCAAACTGTTCTCTTCAATGGGGTTTTAATGGTAGAGGTGCTTACCAGAGTTTTCTGAAGCGTAACTTGTCCGAAATGCACCGGTGGCGCCACGATTTGAAGCTGAACACCGATCCTAACCCAGTTTGCACCTAAGTAAGCCGCACTGGTTTCATTAATTCCCAGTCCCCCAATTTGTTTCACTAAGTACTTTCGAGCTGCAGCCTAACTTAATTGTTAAGAGCACGAGAACGTGTAGAGGCGTGAGAGGACATTATGCATTAATTCGTATAACACAATACATGTATTTTGTATGATAGACATATCTCTGCACAGCAACACTGTATTGCACAGACACAAACGGCAGCAGGTCTACCTCTCAGCCCGCTGTATCCCTGCATCAGCAACCAAATCTGAGATTCACTTTCTTGGGCTTTGGATTTGAATCACTGGGCTCTAAGGAACCGGTGAGTTTGCTTAGTTTCCAGATGGGTTCAGCCCTGGGTCATTTGGAGCTAAAAGCAACAAAAGAGTTGTCTTTAAGGGGTCACAAGTCTCTTCGTCGGGCTTCTTTAGTGCAGCTTTCAAGAGGGTGAAGATTAAGGAGATCTTCTTGCTGCTGAGCAGAAGCTGGAGCTCAGGAAACTTAAAATGCGAGTGTGCGCACCGGTTTCATACAGTGAAAACAGTGCCAGAGCTCCCTATTTATTTATGCGGTTACGGGCAAGGTAGGGCTCTGTTTACGCCTTCCTTACACCTCGATTCTCAGAAAGTTACCTGGGAGCAAGCCCCGTTGAACGCAGTGTCAGCTTCTACGCAGTCGACCTACGTGGCTGCAAACCTCCCAGGGACTTTAGTCCAGAGACAAAATTCGTAGGATTCAGCTGTGATCCTAGGCATGGTTGCCCGCGAGTAAATCCCGGTAAATTTAACCTTAGCAGCCTTACTTCGTCCCCTTGGCTTTCCGGAGTTGCCGGGGATCTTCCTAAAGCCCGCTCTTTAAGCTGCAGTTCCCACGAGCATCGCGCAGATATGCGGGTCTGGGGTGTTAGATGCGCACAGAATCGAATAAACCCCCTCGCTTATTTTACCCTCCCTGGTCGATGGACTTTCTGGTTGTAGGAACTTATCAGCAGGCTATAGAATAGGAAAGCAGGAAGGTAGGAAGAATGAGAGAGAAGAAAGAAAGAAAGAGAGAGAGAGAGAGAAATCCCCGGAATGTGGCAAAATGCTTTTAAAGAACACTCAAGTCTTAAAACATGTCTTAAAAGTGCTTAAACCATTGTAAGGAAAAGGGGGATGGCTCTTTTCCCCCTGAGTGGAAAGAGATATTTATATCCAAGCAGAAAGGCTAAAATAGGACTGCGAAAAGACTCCGGCAAAGGGTGTGGGTGGACAGGCGCTTGGTTCGGCTTCGGATCCGAAAAGAATTCGCAGCGAGGGAAAGAGGCCGCCTTGTGCAACAGGAGAAGAAAGAAACCTGCAGCCGCGGCTTCTGAGAATCACTCGGCAAATGGAAGCAGCAACCGGCCGGGCGGGTCCTGAGAGGTCTATTCGCCATGGTTTGCAGCCCTCCTAATAACTCTTGGCAGTTTCCGAGGCAAGAGCGAGGAATGACAAAGCCGTGCCAATAACGACAGCAGCACCCGGCTGGGAGCAAACACAAGTTCACGTTCATTAAGTCTCGATCGCTTAACTTCACTGACTGCCGATCCTCCTAATCAACGGAGCGCGCTAGTAAGTGAAACTGACAAAGGTCACGAAGTTCACTCCTGTCTAAACCCGATTTCTGTTTGTTTCCAGGACGTGTAAAGGAGTCGGTAATTAGGAAGTGGTTACTAAGGGCACGACGTAAACAAAAAAATATTTTAAAAAAATCCACTCGGCTGAACTCCACCCCCCTTTTTCTTTCTTAATTGCATACAGTTAAGGACACATTTATATTCCGAAATAATAGAAATATCGGAACAGAATAAGGTTGCCACCAAATTCAAGCTGCAGTCTTTCTACGGCCTGCCTGGATGTACGTGGTTAGGATAAAGGTGTTTATGTAACACAGTTGCAATCCTGCTCAACATTTGAGTCAGAAGTAGGATAAATACATTCCGGACACGATGCAGCCAGAGGTAGGCCTACGAAAAGGGTTCAGCCGGCTTACTCGGGGGCAGTATTTACTAGGACTTAAATATTTCCCATTGTGTTCAATGGTGCTTCCTCCTAGGGGCGTAAGGACTGCAGTCTTCCTTGGAGAGGGTTACTTTCCTCCAATAGAATCATTAGGCTTCCCAGAGCGTTAAATTGTGGCTGGATCGTGTCTTATCATTTTGCTATACGTTCTTCAGTGTTTTTCATTGCAGGAGAGATCGTCGCTGCCAGTGGTCGTGGCTGGGGGAGCCTTTTCCCGCACCCACACTTTTTTGGGGAACCATCTATTCCACAAGCCCCGAACACGGCTTGACCTCATCCATTCCAGCGAGGTGATAAGGTAGTGTTATAAGGTGTGGGGAGAACTGAGGGTCTGACCACGCGGGTGCGGGAGACCGCGAATGGGAATCAAAACAGTGAGGTCAACCAGGCAAAGGTACTTTGTAAGGTAGGTAGGAAAAGCACCCTGCCGCCATTCTCATTTGAGCAAAACCTGTTGCTCGGACTGGGGCTGAGTTTCATTCCAGAGGAGTCAACAGCCGCTGCAATGATCCACAGGTTACTGCTGCAGAATGACAGGCCGGGTCGTGTTGACCTATGGTTCTGTGCGCGCAAGGAATGGGGATGGCTGGCTGAGATTACGAGGAGGCGGCAATGCTCGGAAAACAACTTGTCTAACAAGACTGGCATATTTGAAGAGGCACCAGGGCATTCTGGCGGAGCTTTATTCCGTTTGCAACACCCCCTTTCGGGAATCCCTTTCCGTCCCCTCCCTCTCCCCCTTGGCATTAAGTCAACGTGTGTGCAGCTGACATCATATCTGCCTTACATTTTCCATTTGCAAATGGCGCAGGCATCAGAAGAAACGATTTTGTTGGGGACGCAGTGAAAGGAACGAGGGGCTTCCTAGGAAAAGAGAAACACACACACACACCCGCGAAGAAGCTGTGATTTGTGCTTCGAGGAGAAATTACCTCATTTTCCCTCCCTAATATCTGCAGCGACCTAATCCAGTCGCTATGCAGAGCCATTTCCTAATTAAAGGCTGTTTTAAGTCTTTCGGCGACCCACCCCAAGCACATCCCTCGGCTTTTATCTCCTAAGCACAAGTTCCCAATGGCTCCATTTAAATTGACCCGTTTCCAAGTGAGTGGACCCGGAAGCGCCGCCTCTTGCTGGGACACGCAACAAAAACCCGAGCCAGATAACCTCGTGCGCAAGAGAGGATCGAATGTCCTGCCCGCTGCCAATTCATCTTCTTTATGAAAAGTCTTGACCTTAATTTCGATCACCCGCGTCTTAAAACGCATTGCGGATAAGTTAGTTTAGGAATTATGTCAATGGGACTTTTAAAATATATTTATTACTTCGGTGCAAGTGGTTATCATCACCAGCGCAGGAAGGTCATTCCGATTATTCAGCAAATCTGATTCAGGGATTCCACCCTGACCAAATTTTGTGTCCTACTTGCGCAAAACGGCTGAGGTCCCCCCCCCCCCAAACTCCTGTATGAGAAAGGATGGGTTGCCCTCAGTAATGTAGTAAGCAAGGGAAAGGAGGGGGGGTGGAGGGGGAGGAACTATTGTAAATATATGGTTGCTTTACCCCACTCATTATGTGTTTGTTTGTTTGTTTGCTTGCTTGTTTATTTGTTTGCTTATTTGCAATCCAGTGCAGAATTCTCCCTCTGAAGTGGTTAGGATTTTCACTACCTCTATTTCCATAAACTTCCAGTCCGCTGAGGTGTAGCTGAATTGTACTACAGTGGTTCCTCGGTTTACACACGCTTCGGGTAATAGCCGCTTCTGGTTACAAACTCCGCTAACCAGGAAGTGGTTGCCCCAGGTTAAGAACTTTTCCCCAGGATAAGAACGGAAATCGCGTGCCAGCGGCAGCAGGAGGCCCCATTAGCGAAAGCGCGCCTCAGGTTAAGAACAGTTTCAGGTTTAGAACGGACCTCTGGAACGAATAAAGTTCTTAACCCGAGGTACCACTGTATATTGGACAGACAACTGTAAAGAAGAAAAGAAGAAAAGCTAGCGGTCCAGCTCCCACATATCTTGTGTCACTGATATATTGCCGCTACATACATATTACAATGTCTGAATTATGACTTACGGCGCGATCCTATACATCCCTGCTAAGAAGAAGGCTGCGGCGACTTCAGTAAGGTTTGTGCCCAAGCAAGTGGCTGTAGGCTGACATTAGCAATCCTGATTTTTAAAGAAAGGAATAAATCGATGTTTTTAAAAAAGGCAGACGCGTCCACACCGACCGTTTCTAGGTGTACCACCAGACTAGGCGTGCATGGCAAAACTGACGGTGCAAAACGGTGTAAGACGCATTGGTGTCAAGACCCGCTGGTTTTTAATGGGAAAGTCTCTCAAGCGTTTTGATCTCTCCCAGCTGAATTCAAGGGAACTTAGGAATGGTTTCCAAAATTAAAGCCGCCTAACTTCACAAATCCCGTTTTACTTGTTGGGGTTGTGCCATATCAACAGTGGATCAACCCTGGTTACTGTCCAGCCAAAAGGCCGCTTCGTTTCGAGGGGAGAAGTCAGCGCCCTCTTCAGCCTCTCTTAGAAACGGCTTTGGCTGGACGGTGTCCTGATTGTGACCTCAAACTGAAGTTCGCCTGCAAATCATGAAGTTAGCAGTTAAGGTAGGTAACTCAGACTGAACTGGGAGAATTGACGGAAAGCAGCAGAGATTGGCAATAGCCCTGTTCCATGCATGCTCGCTTTGTCCGACTGAGTACCATGGGGCTTGTTCCCAAGTGCACCCACGTGTACGCATTCACATGGGAACTTTGGGCAACATTCCACACATCTGATGAAGCGGACTCTGGTCCAGAACGCTGGTGCCATTTAACCAGGCAGCATTATTCTGAATATCAGCCGAAGAGTCAGAGAAGAGAACGCTTTTGCGCTTGTGTCCTGCTTGCCGGCTTCGCATAGGTATCTGGTGGTCACTGTGAGAATGCAGGATGCCGGGCCTGATTCTGCAGGGCTCTTCTTTAACGTTTTAGTTCTTAAAGGGTTTGTGTGTGTGTGTGTGTGTGTGTGTGTGTGTGTGTGTGTGTGCATAGGATCTCAGCCTTCTGAGTTATTCCCACCTCAGTATAATTCAGCTAAAATGTTTGCTGATTAAGACCTGTTTCCATCTATAAGCACTGCAAGATATATTAGAGCCCTCTTCAGCACGTACCCGAAGCGCATTATACCCCTCGCTGATGTGCAGTTCCCAGTTCAGTGCGAGCCTCGCCCTACAGAAGTCAACACGAAAACCTCCCATGGTTATGGATCTGAATGTTTCCGGATCGCACGCAAACCAAGGATAATGCCTGCTATTGCAGAACGCATTAATAGAGAAGCCTAATCGTGCAGCCCCATATACGTCTACTTAGAAGTAAACTTAACTGAGTTCAGCGGGGCTTTCTCACAGGTAACTGTGTATCGGATTCATAGGAGCCAACTCCTAAGAGCCAAATAAAATATTTAAGAAGGGCCAGGAGCCCCTAAAGTTGATCGGCATTGGCATTTCAAATGGGGTGTGCGATCGATTATGTGGGGAGGGGCTTACCTGTGTCCCCCCCAATGTTTTATTCAAGTTGACACCCCTGATCGGATTGCAGTTTTAAGTTTCCGCAGAAGTCCAGAAAACTCCTCGGCAGCAGTTCTTCAACACACGCTCTGCGTCTCTCTTTCTCTGTGTCTGTGTCTGTGTACATACACGCACGCACAAATACATATCTACGGCTTATTTCCTTAAACTGAGCTGGAAGACTCTTATTTGAAGTCGGACCTTCTTCCAACCATTCCATTAGAAGCCGGAAGTACCCAAACCTGACCACTAGATGGCCCTATAAGTTCTCCTGTAAGGGTTCGGAATGTTGGTGGACATCGGTTTGTGCTCGACTGTCCTGCTAGCAGGAAACGTGAAGCCTCAAAGTTTACCTCGGTTACTGCAAGAGGAAGAAGAGGAAAAGGGCTGGGGGAGATGCTAGAAATTCTTCTCTATCCTTTGTCTTCCAATAAATCAACCAAACCTCAACCTCTTCTCCAGGCACTGCAGGATAGATAATCGCGTGTGCATCGACAACTAACGCTTACCTCTAACTAGAGGAGAGACAAGGACAGGGAATCAACTGGATTACCTTGGCCTTCCACCTGGAGTCTTTGCTCTTGCGTTATTATTGTGTGTGTGTTTTTCTTGTATTGTACTATCAGAGTGTTGAAGGAAGCAAAAGCCGCTTCAGAAGTTTCATGGTGGCTTTCCTAGGCAGGGGAGAATTCTCCATCAGATGCACGAAGTGGACAAAGAAATAAGTGTGTGTGTGTGTGTGTGTGTGTGTGGAGAAAGCCAGGGGAGGGGTGCCAGACAGGCCGAGTGACTGGAGAGGCAGTGGGAGAGGTTTGCGTGTGGTCCTTGTCCCAGATGCGAATGTTATTTAGTCTATTGAGAGCTAGTGTCGTGTAGTGGTTAAGAGCGGTGGACTCGTAATCTGGTGAACTAGGTTCGATTCCCCGCTCCTCCACATGCAGCTGCTGGGTGACCTTGGACTAGTCACACTTCTCTGAAGTCTCTCAGAGTGTTTGTTGTGGGGGAGGAAGGGAAAACGAGATTGTTAGCCGCTTTGAGACTCCTTCGGGTAGTGCTAAAGCAGGATATCAAATCCAAACTCTTCTTCTACTGGTTTCTGGATTCCCTATATTTATCATTTTTTTTTAATATATCTCATCTACTTCTCTCACTCATACACACATACACATATGCATATACAAACATAAATAAATAAATATGACACTTGTGGGCGTGTGTTTTATATGCTTATTTATTTAAACAAGTGGGCTGCTCCGGTGTTCCCCATATACCAGCGTCCTTCGTAACTGTTGCGCAGTCTTTGCGCCTATACGCGTTTGTGAGCTTGCCCTGGTTGGCACGGGTGTGTGCGCCTACACATCCCCACGAGCGCTCCTGTACGCGCAGCCCCTGGCGAATAAATTGAGAACTGAAGATGCAGCAGCAGCCGCGGTGGTGAAACGCGAAAGCAGAAACATAATCTGAACGCTTTCGGGACCCTGGAAGGGTGAATGTTAAAAATCCTATGAGCGCTGTGCGCCTTATAATACCACGGAGAAGTAGCGGGTTTCTCCTCTTGTGGGGGGGGCAGCACCTGACCTATCGCCCTCCTCCCGAGGTTGAGAGAAACCCAAGCGAGCTTGACCCCCCGTTTGACCCGTCCTGTTCTTGCTGACACTCGCGGTGAAACCAAGTTCATCCCAGACGGTCTGGCATTGGAGGGTCTAGACAGATGTAAACATAGCCAGCACTTCCAAGACAGGCTTCTGTGTGGAGACTCCGCTGCGGGGACGCCCCTGTTTATTACCTGCTCCAGAAGCAACGCTATGCAGTTCACCTCAAAGGACCCGCAGTAAAGACGGGAAACAAATATTTACTCAGCCTCCCTTCCTATGAACACTTCGACTCTTTAAAAGCTGCCGGGGCTTTCGGTCCCACTTGAAACCTGCGCTCCATTTCAATTAAGTCGGATGAGACCTCCTCAATTAAAAGTTAACAAACAAGGGTCGCTTATTCTTTGATGTCTCAGGGCTCAACTTTTTAGAGGGGGTTATTTTAAAGCTTGGCTTCAGGCCGTAGCAGCTACATAAAACTTATAAGGACAACTGAGTCAACACGGTGCAAGCAAAACCAGCCCTGTACATTTGTCTGCTAACATTCCCCATTTCTAAAATGTCTTTAAAAACATACACACACACAACAAGAGCAACAACTTTAAACCCCCAGAAATAGTTTCCTAAACGAAGAATAGTTCTAAAGAGCCTTCGAGCCCATTAATCGAGTTGTCTAGGAATATAAAACATCAAATAACGACTTTATTAGTATTATTTTGCTTTCTTTCTGGAGAGTAATGACCAGCTGCCATTGGCTGCGGTCGGCGTCGTTACGCAATATCTACTTAGCTGATGATTATTAAACTGCCTTTTACGGCGCGCACTAAACTTTCCCCTCTCACGAGAAGAGAGCCAAACTTTGAAAGAGGTCTCACATAAACTCGAGGACTGCTATTCTTTAAAAGGTGCAAAATATAAAATAACACTAATAAAGGGGAGTTGGGGAGTCCAGACGATTGCAGCCCTCCTTCGGCTGAAGGGTCTCAGTTGGAAACGCGCGCTCGGCACTGCAGCTATTTTCCTCGAAGGGAGAAGGGATCAGGAGACGGCTGGGTTGGAAATCAATTCGGAGGTTGGGGGGGGGGGCTTCGTGATTCTAGGAGAGGGTGCTGAAGACGTCGGTTTTCTGAAGGTTTTAGGCTGGCGAAGGAAAGGGGGTCCGGGAGAAGAAGTAAAATAATTATATCGCGCGTGTTAACGCCGCTGAGAAAACGGATGGGGGCGCCAAACGACAGCAATAAAGCCGCCCGCAGATTTCCGCTTCCCATTTTATAACTGGTTGGTTACTCACTCCCACGCGGTGGCTAAAGCTTCCTCGGAAATAGATATGCATGTCTTCTCCAACTCAGAGGCAAATGGTGTTTCTTGTCTGTTTAGAGAGGACAGCATCACTCTTATAGTATTTATTATTATTATTATTATTATTATTATTATTATTATTATTAGGTTTAGGGTTTCTTTTGCTGGCGATCCTCTGATATGCAAAACTCGGAGGCCTAGTCTACAGTCAAGAACGCTCACGCGGAAATCTGGCGGATTCCAAGTTCTGTGGAATTTTTATAGGATCCCAGCAAAAGAGAGGGAGGGAGGGAGGAACGTAGAGAGAGTTGTGTGGACTCAGAAAAACAACATCTCGGAACTGGTTTCTGCTCCAGTTTAAAACGGGAGAGTGACTGCCAGAGAGCAGACTGCTGCTGTCGTCGTAGTTTAGTCACCGGGTGGGCTCTGGTACGCTTGTCAGGATAGGGGCATTTGGTCAACCAGACAGGAAGAGGTTAATTCCTAACCGCACCGTTATCCGCTTCTACTTCCTTGTGTGCTTTTGAGAAAGGGGAGGGGTTTGTAATAGTAGCAATAGAGGATCGCACAGAAATGCAATTTTTGCACCTTGAATGTTGCTCAGTAATAGGAGATCCTGTTCTCAAATGCCTCTACGCACAAGCGCATGCTCTGTTTCCAATTTGTTTGCCATTTTCATCCTTTCCTGTTGTAATACGCACCCAGGCTTCTACAGCGAAATTCGCACTTCGGGCAACCACCGAAGGCTCGCCTTAATTGGTTGGATGGGGTTTAATGAAGAACAGACCCCCTTAGAGAGCCTCAACCGATCTCGAACAGTTGACCTGGGAAGGGGAAGAAACCCAACAAGAGCAACGAAGATAGCTCCGTCAGTAACTGAGCAAGAGACTCCTAATTTCAGGGTCGTGGGTTCGAGCCCCACATTGGGCACTGCAGGGAGTTGGACTAGATGACCCTGGTGGCCCCTTGCAACTCCACAAATCTATGGTAAAGAGTCTTGACTAACACACTGGTTGTGGCGGAAGTTTTCATGACTTAGAGTCCTGTGGCTTCTCCAGTCCAGGAAAGCTTATGACGCAATAAACGTTCAGGCGCCGCTGGGCTCTTGGACTGCCAAGAGAACACACCCCTCCCCAAAAATAATAATCATGGGAACTGTAGTTTGCCCACCACAGAGCTGACATTCCTAGCACCCTTAGCAAACTACAGTTCCCAGGATTCTTTGTGAGATGGGAGGAATGTGCTTTAAATATGTATTTTAAAGGTACGGTGCGCACTGGGCCTTCGTTGCTTTTGCAACAACAGCCTTAACACAGGAACCAACAGAGATGGGGGTTTGGATTTATAAAAATCTGGCTATTATGTGTAGAATCAATTTAATGTTAATATTCCATGAAGTCTTTAAGAGGATCTTGGACCAAACTACTCTCTTTCTTTCTCACTCACTCACTCACTCAGACACACACAAACACTTCTGAGTCACTTTAGGGGAAATTATTACGTAGGATCCAGGTGTTCTTCAGAAATCCGTGGCAACACCATCCTAAGCCCACTGAAAGTGGATCTTATCAGGGGGAGCGCAAGTGAGAGCACCAATGCCCTTTACTTGCCCTCTGGCTAAAGAGCCCTGGACTTTATCCAGGGTACACCCAACATCTGGGAGAAATGGGTCAACATCATGCACATTAAAAGCACGTCTAAATCAGAAATTAAACACATTTTAATGGCGGACCTGCTTAGCTCTGCACTGTTGGAATCAAAGGGATTTGAAAGCGCTTCAGAGCGCAAGCCTCTGCGCATCTACTCGGAAGTAAAGCCCCTGACAGTCCTATGGGGCTTAACCCTAGGTGAGTATGTAGCAGGACTGCAGCCTCGTTTAGCTTGGATCGGGCCCTAACACTGGCGCGCCCTGTTCCTTTTGAAAGGAAGCTTTTTCGTATCAGATCAAGCACCAGGCACTCCTCTGCTTGAAAGAAGAGTGCATTTTTCTAGGTGTGTGTGGCGGAGGTGTTACCGTATCGCGGGAGAGGCATTTCCATCGGATTCCACCCCCAGCCAGAAATATAAACTTTAGCAGAATCTCACAGGGGGTGGGGAGAGAAGGGAAACCCCCCAACAGTAAGGCTTTCCTCGGGTGGAAAAAAGGTTGGGCGCTGTACCTCTCGAGGAGGTGCTCCCAGGATGCTAATGACAGCCGGCTTTATCTTCGTTTGCCCTCGGCGTCATTATATTACCATCAAAGTTCTCGCCGGAGAGAGAGTTTCCGAGAGGAAGGGCCGGCGAATCGCGGCCCCCCGCGTCCCGCTGGGCGCCCAGAGAGATTGGCTGCTCCCCGGAATCTCTCCGAACCAAGAGAGAAAGAGAGAGGGGAGGAAACGGAGAGGCAGGTAACTTTACACAAGGGAAGGAGGGTGGCTGGAAGGGGAGTTGGAGGAGGCCGAGGAGAATGGCGGCTCTCGCTATTTGCCTTTGCAATCCAGGCCTTTTTTATATATATACCAAAAGCGTTAAATATATATATATCAGGGCTTCGTTTTAGAAGGGGTGGAGGAGGTTGGAGAGAAAAATCTAGGCAGAGAATGGCTGAATGAATATATTAATGAATTTTTTTTGAATTTTTTTTTTTACTCCTCTCTGGTGCTTTGAATCATGTCTTTAAGATTCCGCCGAACTTTTCTTTCCTTTTGTTTTTGCTTCCCGTCATTCCACCAGGGAGAGGATTTTGAGCCAGAGGCGAAGGAAGGACTTTAGACTAGTTCCGTCAATAAACAGGATTATGGAAAGGAAGAAAAAAAACCCTCCCCCCCACCCCCCGCACGCCTGCCCACTACCACCACACATAGACACAAATATATATATGGTTTGCGGGTGAGTTAAGGAAATAACGCTGAGATCCCCTTGGATTACTCTTAATGGTTGCGCGCACAGGCTGTAGCTCGCGATAGATGCTCTTTTTGGGCTGGTACGTATCTGCAGAAATAGTTATTTAAGTCTGGAAGTCCGTGTGTGTGTGTGTGTGTGTGTGTTTGTCCCGGTGGAAAGGGCGAGTCGATTTCTTCCTGGGACGTCTTGGATGCCTGCTTTCTTAAATAGGAAAGAAAGGTGATTAAAAGAGGACTGAATGTGGGATCTCTCTCTCTCTCTCTCGCACACACACACCTTGGCAGCTTTTCTCTCTTTAAGGAGAGAGAGAGAGAGAGAAACCCTCCTCCCTAGAAATCAAAGTCTCCCCTGTCATTTAGCCCCCGTGTTTCTGTCCGAGGAGGACAAACGAGAAAGAAGCTTGCATCGTTAGGAGCTAAGAAGCCAAGAGGCGCGCGCGCGCTCACACACACACGCACACGCTCTCTCTCTCTCTCACTCACTCACACACACACAACAGCAAAAAGGGGGAAAGGAAAGAAAGGGGGGAATCAGAGCATAATGATGCACCTAAATGAAGGGGGAAATGTTGCTCAGCTCGTTTTATTAATCAGACTGTCAATTTCACCCCAGAGGCCAAACCCCAGAGCAATCCATGCAAGATCTGATCGAGCAAAGGACAAGCGCTTCTCTTCTCTTCACTCCGGGTCTCTCTCTCTCTCCCTCTCTTTCTCTCCCTCTGCCTCCCTACCTGGATCTATTTGTCTGCTCCGAAGCCGCCTTCATTATCCGTTGACAGGAGCTTGTATTTATTTGCTTATAAACCTGTTACAATAAATGATTATTCGACCAGCGTCATCCGTACCTTAATGACGAGCGCTCCCTATTCGTGATGAATGACATTTCGGGGCTAGGAAGGATGTATGGGTCATTTTGACCAGTCATTCCCTTCGCTTTTGCATCTCGCCTTTTTTTTTTTTTTTTACGCCTCCCCTTCCAAAAGAGGTAATAATAATATTTAGAGACACTCGCCGGGCTGAATGCGAATTAGCCCCTGCTGCACGGCTCATCATTAGGAGGACGAACCCTTTGCAACCTTGACATATATATATATATTTATATATATATATACTTTTTTTTCCCAAGGAGGGGGGGGGGAAGAGCTGAGAGATGATGGAAAGAATAAGAAAAGAGATGATCCTGATGGAACGAGGGCTGCACAGCCCCACGGCTGGCAAAAGGCTGGCGAATTTGTCCGACTCGGCTGGCAACGTGGTATTGGAGGCCCTCGAAAATTCGCCCCACGGCGGCCGCCTGAGCCCGAGACTGACTTCCGCTTCTCTGCACACCTCTTTAGGGGACATCCCTGCCAAAGGGAAATTCGAAATAGACACTTTATTCAACCTTCAGCACCAGAGCAGCGAAAGCGGCGTCGGCGTCGCCACCTCGGAGCTGCCTCCCTCGGAAGGGAGGAAGAAGATTAGCCATTACTCAGAAGTTGCTCAAGAGGCAGATATGAACAGCGACGTGGAGGTGGGCTGCTCTGCGCTCCGCTCCCCCGCCAGCCTCACTTCCTCCCAGCTGAAGGAAAACAATAACAAAGGTAACTCTCTCTCTCCCTTTCTCCCTCTCTCCCCGTCTACCCCGGCGCCACCACCCCACCCCACTCCAAAGCGGGCGTTTACTGGGGTAAGAACTTGGGTGGGGTGGGGGGAGATGGGGAGAAATCCAAGGCACCCTGACACCCCCTCCAGCTTTTCCTGGAGAAGATCAGGATTTTAAGCAGCACATTAAATACCAAGGGATCGTCAGCTGGTCCTTTATGGAACAGGCAGGTACAATATGGATATTCAAATGTGGAAGCCTCTTTGGCGTGTTATTGTGCTTCTCAAGACCAGGCAGTCTATCCAGGGTGCTAAAGGGATCTCCAGTCTGACCTGCACACTCCCGCACTCTGCGTTTCTATAATCTATACCGAAGTGAACAGGATTGTCATGGTGTATTTGTGACCACCAAACGTTGCACACCTTCTGAGTGTATCTGGGCATATCTTCCACAATATTTCTCCTGTTTGTTTTGGAGAACGAAGTGCCACTTACACCGTTTTGGTTTTTTTTATTAAAAAAACACACCAGTCTGTTTCTCTACGGAGTGTGTAGACAGGTGTTTCTTGCGCAATTTTGGTACTGTGTAATTATAAAATACAGCTCATAACGGGGCATCTTCAAGACGGCAATTAGAGGCTGCATTTAGAGTCCAGCGCGAGTTTCTATTCCTAGGAATATTCTTTTGTGTGTCTGTCTGACTTTCTCTTTGATGCTTTCACTAAAAATGCAGTTATGTATTATCGTTATTTTTAATGCATTAGGTGTTTCTCCTTCCCGCTATGTCCGCCCCACCCCCAAGCCAAAATAGTATTTCTCTGGGCATTGTTAACTTCGATCCTACAGTTAATACAGCGTAATCTCTCAAAGCGCTGTAGCAACTTTTTCGAAGCGTCCGTTAGGAAATAGATCATAACTGGAGGCAACTTGCAAATTTATAACCACAGATCAATCTTTCTAGGAGGCGGGGGCTGTTTACCTTTCGCCCAAAGATATTCTACGAGGAAATTCACTTACAGTGCGAACTGGCACGCCTTTGGGTTTTTAGGGACACCATTTGGTTCCCACGAAATAAAAAGTAAAGGGAAGCAGGGACAGGAAAAGACCAGCGAAGTCTCCGCTGGAGGGACGCTTTTAGGAAAACGCCTGCCTTAACTTTGTTCCTCGGTTAATTTGCTCCGCAGAGCAGAGAGAGTTGCATTTATTTATTTCACAAGAAGGCGTCTAGTTTGCTTATGAAGCCGTGTTTAAAAAAGAAAAGAGAAAAGAAAAGGAAGAAAAGAAAAGAAACTTTTATTGATTCTATTAACAGCGGCAATTTGTATCCATGACAGCCAGCATTAATTATCAGGGAGAGCCCAGATTGCCAGCGGCGCCTGCCGCTTGGTTGAAACCCGCCCGCCAGCTCATCCCTTCTTCTCCTGGAGAAGAGCCATCGCTCTTTGATGCTTTCTCACTGCTGTCATTGTTGTTGCTCCGTAGGATATTCCGAGAGCAGCTCCACGCCCAGCACCACCACCTCGTCCTCGGGTTCCAGTTTAAGCAGCCTTCACGGCGGCAGCGCCTTGGGGAACTCCAGCTCCGGAGCGGATCAAGTGCGGAGGTACCGCACCGCCTTCACCCGGGAGCAGATCGCTCGGCTGGAGAAGGAGTTCTACCGGGAGAACTATGTCTCTCGGCCCAGGAGGTGCGAGCTGGCCGCGGCTCTCAACCTGCCGGAGACTACCATCAAGGTACAGTAGTGTATCAGGGCAAGCCGGGGCTGCGGGAGGCGAGGGAGGCTGCCGGAGGGCTCCTGGCTTTGCGCGCGCTCTGTTTTTCTTTCGGGTTCTTAAACCACCAGAGCTCCAGCCTCGGTCCAGCTGCGCCTTGCGGGCAGCGAAAGAGGCCGCGTTTGAAGCCTCCGCTTCTTCAAGGCCAAGGAGAATAGAAAAAGGACCAGATAAACGTGCAGAGAATTCCACTCTTCCCACCAGATTGTTTAGCTATTTTCAACCTCGTCTGTCTCTCCCCGCCCCCCCCTGAGATAGACAGTCTTTTCCCATTGTTTCTCGCAATTTTCAAAAGGTTTATAAAAAAATAAAAAAATAAAAAATAGGAGAAAGGCAGTTAATGTGAAACATATTTTTTTTTAATAACTGGAGTCGATTTAGAAATGGATCACACGCCGTTATTCCCTCAGATGGTTTCTATTCCATTTGCTGATTCTTCTCTACCTCATCTGAGAGGAAGAGGCAAATGGCTGCGCTCTATCCTTGGACGAGTTTAATTGGAAGTAAGTCGCACTATGTTCAACCGGGCTTACTTACTCGCGGGTAAACGTGCCTAGGATCGCAGTCTGAGGTGAGAAGGCCCTACCTTCGACACCGTAAAGAATCGGGAGAAATGGAAGCCTTAATAGTTTTGCAGTAATCAAACCGTGTTTGGCTTTTACGGTTTTAAAAAGAACACGAACATTTGGTTTCTGTAGCCGGACCAAATCGCTTCCGAATGAATGGTTTTGAATCACGTGCTATATAGTGCGCTATGGGATAAACAGAAAGGGAGCCAAGGTAAACCGGAAGACCAGAAACATCCATATATTTCGTTGCAAAGGGTATTTTCCGTGGGCAGAACTCTCAGCCTTTTCAATAAGCAGATATGGAGACTTATTGCCTGTTTTGGTCGTTGAAAATAAATGTAGCGTTGATAAGGGTTTGCAACTTGATCTGCAATCTTGGTCATTTATTTTTTTTAAAAAAAGGTTTATTAAAAAAGGTTTGTTAAAAATGA
This sequence comes from Podarcis filfolensis, assembly GCF_964270895.1. NCBI lineage: Eukaryota > Metazoa > Chordata > Lepidosauria > Squamata > Lacertidae > Podarcis > Podarcis filfolensis. The sequence goes on along the minus strand of NC_139604.1, from coordinate 22,117,225 downwards.
ATAACTTTGAAAAAACAGCAACCCAGTGCTCCCACTGAATTCAGTTAGGCTCAATTGAAATAAGAGAGGGCTGACATCCCTGATAATATTTTAATACGGAATGGGAGCGGGGGAACGGTTTCATTTTTGAGATCGAAGACAGCGCAGCCACGGTAGTTTCTCAGAGATGGTTGCTCGGCAGGGGAAAGTTTCCCGACCCCGGCGGCGCGCAAAGAAGGGGCAAAGAATCATTTTCATATCTCTGCGGCCTAAAAGTTCAAACGGAAGAAGCGCGGAGCCCGGCGAAGAGCCTGAATCGAGCGGGCCAGCCAAGTTGGGGAGGTTTAAGGCTGGTTCGAAAACCTAACTTAGGCCATGTGGGGCAAGCAATGTCCCTGGCGAGGCGGCGGCTTAGCACTGCCAGCTGCGCCTCGTGGCGCAAGGGCTGCGCCAGGCTTCGCATCTGACCCCGCGGCAGAGGGAGGGGGCGTGGCGCGCTGCTGTGGATCTGCTGCCGTTTCTAAGCCGTCCTATCCTCTGTGTGTCCCCCCCACCTCCCTATTCGCTGCCCCACATCTCCCCCTCTCTCCCCCCCTTCCCCCGCACTCCACCAGGTGTGGTTCCAGAACCGACGGATGAAGGACAAGAGGCAGCGGCTGGCCATGTCGTGGCCCCACCCGGCGGACCCCAGCTTCTACACGTACATGATGACCCACGCGGCGGCCACGGGGAGCCTGCCTTACCCGTTCCATTCCCACGTGCCCCTGCACTACTACCCGCACGTCGGGGTGACGGCGGCCGCGGCCGCTGCTGCGGCGTCGGGGGCCACCGCCTCACCTTTCGCCACCTCCATCCGCCCTCTGGACACCTTCCGCGCCCTCTCGCACCCTTACTCCCGGCCCGAGCTGCTGTGCAGCTTCAGACACCCGGGCCTCTACCAGTCGCCCGCCGCAGCCGCCGCCGCCGGCCTCAACAGCAGCGCCGCCGCCTCGGCCGCTGCAGCTGCAGCCGCGGCCGCCGCCGCCGCAGCCTCGACGGCTCCTCCGGCCGGCTCCGCGCCCTGCTCCTGCCTCAGCTGCCACAGTAGCCAGTCGGCGGCGGCCGCAGCCGCGGCAGCCCTGGGATCGCGCGCCTCCGGCTCGGATTTCACCTGCACCGCGGCCGGAGCGGCGGCGGCGGCCGCCTCGCAGCGCTCGGAGAGCGGCTTCCTGCCTTACTCGGCCGCCGTGCTCAGCAAGACCGCCGTCCCTTCCCCAGACCAGCGGGAAGAGGCCGCGTTGACCAGATAACTAGCCAGCCCCCCCACCCCGGCGGCCAGTGGGAGGCGCTGTTGAGCCGGGGTGGCCGAGGGCAGAAGAGAACCGTTTTGTACAACGGAGGGGAGGGGAGGGGCGGGCATACACTGGAACTCTAGCAAAAAGGTGTTTTTTTAAAAAAAGTACTATAATTAATAATTGTTGTTTTGCTGTTGTTCTCACGGCCCTGATTTAAAAAGATGGCTGCTGGGAGAGGGTGGTTGGAGGTGGAAGGTGTGGGGCGCAGCCCCAAACATACTGGCCTTTTAACATTCTGTGCTTCCTCTCTCCCCCGCCCCCTCCTCACACCCAACAAGCACCCCCAGTTGTTAGGATTGGAGAACGATCGTTTCTAGACATTCTGCACTCAATGCACCCGTCCAAGCTACGGAGGGTGCTGCCTCGCTCCCCCTGCTGGCAGCAATGGGAACTGCTCTTGGGCGCCTCTGACCTGCAGCCGACGGTGGTTAGCACGGCTGATACCTAAGCAGCACCTTATCCTTGGTCCTCTGCAGAAAGGATGGCTAACCTGTGGCCAGCCCGAGTTGTTGCTGAGCGGCGGGTTAAGCCAGCATGGCCAATGGTTGCTCTAGTAGCAGCCATCTCGAAGGCCGGCGCTTTTGCCAGCGGCGCAACCCAAACGCACTGTTTGGGCATCTTTTAAAATAATATATCTCAAAGGCAAACCCCAATTCCTGCATTTAGTGGGGATCTGGCTGAGGACGAAGCGCACAAACCCAGCAGAAATTTGCCACAGAGATGCCTGTGGCGACTGATGGGCAAAGAAACCGGGTGCTTTATAGGAGAAGAGAAAGGGGGAAACGCGATTCTTATTATGGTTTCCTTCTGCTCCTGCCCTCTTGAACTGGAAGAGGCTGGCTACTTTCTTCTTATTCTTTTGGAGGGAGGGCGGTAAACAAATGAGAAAGCTGAGGGTGGGCCAGTAAAAAGGAAAGGGAGTGTGAGACTGACAGCAATACTCGTCCAGGAAACAGGGCGAGGGATTTACGTTCTATTTTTTATTATTATTTTTTAGCTTCCTGCTTTCCGAGCACCATAGTCCACAATTTATCTGGGAAATACTTGAAACTTTATTGGCAGGTGAGGCGTTGTCTCGAATCACTGACCTTCCGGGTACTTTAGTTTAAAAACAAACAAACGAACGTGTCTTTTTTTTTTTTTAATGAAACTTTAATTTGCAAAGAAAGGACTCAATCCAAAGGAGGGCGGAAATAATGTTTCTCGGCATTATTTCGTCACACGCCTTTGGCTCTGACAAACCACCACTGGGGTAAGGGAGGGAGAGACCCAACCCCCTTTTGCTACTTCCTGGAGGGACTTCCGTGAACTTGAAGAAAGGCACATAAAATAAAAAAAAAAACACCCGGTGTTACTGCCGTGTCAATTTTGATGCTAATAATGTGCAGATTATGACGAAAATTGCCAATCATGTTCTCTGATGGACCTCCTTTGAATGTGGAATGGGGGGGGGGGGAGTTCCCCGCGCGGAGACCTGCTGTCAAGTACTAACAACCCGCTAAGGGAAGTCATTAGAAGAGACAGATAAGAGACTTGGAACATAAAACATTGTTCTTGGTGCAAAGAATGTATGTTATTTAATGTTATATCTGTTACCTTGGAAGTGATTCTGCACAAGGAAACCGCGGTTCTTATCATCTCAATTGCCAATTTTCATTTTGGTAACGCGGGCGCCCGGGGTAGACTTTTCCTCTGTTCCGTTGATATTCCACCAATGTGAAGAGAGCC